>NW_015634502.1:1789758-1799913 GCF_001515625.1 Sinocyclocheilus rhinocerous
TATGATCAAATGTGTCAACCATTCAAGTAGCCAAGACAACTGTTTGTTGTGTCTTTGTGACTGTGTAAATGGTTCATGACATGAGCCAGACCACTAACTCTGAGCCAGTCATCTTCATTAGTCAAATAGTTTAGTAGGTTTCTTGATCATCTTGCTATTTTAATCACTCTAAAAAGGTATACTTTACTAAATCCTGCGGTTTAACTCTACCCATTTATGTGTGTGTGCGCTGCTGTTTGGTTTATAGCTAAAGCTATGGTCAGAGGTGGGACAGAGACAGGGACGGGTTGCAGGAGTCCCACTTACTGGGGGAGGTGGGTGAGCTGGCAGCTGCGTCTGCAGAGGTGGTGCTGGATTTGGACTCTGGGGGCAGCGTCAGACGGGGCAGGCCGGGGGGTAGCGGGGGGGCCAGCATCTGAGAGGAGATGTAGTGACTGGATACCTTCACCTGACCACTGCCATTCAGCTGCAGAGGAAGAGAGGGCAATAGTCAGCCACTGTGGGGAGGGATACTTCACTGCCTCTACACAGCTAACATCATAATACATGCATCTACTGTCTCTGTGTTTGTCTTACTTTCACTTCATCTTTGTTTTTTTCCTTCAGTGCTAAAACTCTTTAAGATCTCTGCATATTTAGGACTACCAGCTAAATATCATGGTTGACATCATGGAAGATTTTAACAGTTCTTTAATATGTTAATCCTTTTTGGTGAACTAATGCAGTGTTCCATTCAGTTAAAAAAATTGGAATTTCCAACTTAATTGGAAAAGTGCAATAGAACGCCACAAAGATGTCAAACTCTTCAAAACTGACACTGATAAAAATGCATGACAGTGAGGGCACAGTTAATTGTTACATTTATGTTATTTATGGCAGATGCTCCTATCCTAAGCGACTTACATTGCATTCAGCGTATACAAGGTATTCATCAGTTCATGCATTCCCTTGGAATCAAACCCATGACCTTGGCATTGCCAGTGCCATATGCTATTGTTTGAAGGAATGATTTCAAAATTAGATACTACATTACAGATAATAAAACCTGTGAAGCCAATATTTATAGAGACAGTTAAAAATAGTACATAACTATCTCTGTTGATATTTGCACACCTGCAAAACAAATGCTACTGCATCATTGCCATTTTGCGTAATGGGTGTGTGTTACATGGAGAAAGTTGGTTGAAAACTGGCAAACGTATACTTTAATAACACTGTTAAATGTAGTCTTTAGCAAATCTCAAAATGAATATCCATTTTTCATACTAAAAATTATAATATTGTGATGTCTAAATTCGCCTGTTATATTTAAAAGCTGCTGTGGATTGCCGAAGGAGCAGATTTTTTCCAAACAAGCTGTATTTGTCTGAAGTACGTAATTTCTTTAGCTAATCAATTTTTTAAAGTGGCAAAAATCACTTGGTATCTGATGAAAATTTAAAGTCCAGTCACATATCTCCACCTCCCCCTTCCATCAGCAGTTATGTGGGAGAACCAGAGTAACGTTGTGCACACTGTTCTTGCGAACGGACCATTATGCATCATTCTATCGTTCTACCCTGGCCGCAAATCCATAAAACCCTCCATCATGTTCTCTTTGTCTCTCAGAGGGTTTGGCTCTCGTTTGCATTCTTGCGGGGTAAAATTGCACACTCACTGCCCTGCACAACAATAGCTGGTGAGTGAGTCAGCAGCATTGTGGGCCGCTGCGGCTGTTCTTTGTGACTGCTTGGCTACGGTCAGACTGCAGTAGGGGGAATTTCAATGAGTATGCAGAATCGGCGGGGCACGGCTGCCACAGGGCAAGATTCATAAATGTGTGTGTCTCTCCCTCCTCCCATATTTGTGCCAACATCAGCAACACCCCTAGAAACAGAGATCTCCTCCTTCTTGGCTGTATTTCCTGTTCTCTCACTCTCTCTCTGCCTGACGTGGAAATGGCACATGACTCTCCTACAGGCACCCCTGAGGATAAAGTGAGAAGCCATTCACACTTTGTGTAGTTCTGTAAGTCACTGTCAGAATGAAGCCAACCAGCCAGTGCTAATTCTTGGTCCACAGTCAGAACAAGCAGAATCATCCCAGAGCTGATCACCCTGTTGAGTCAGTGATGTTACTCAGATGACATCCCGGGTCATTATGGAACATTAAGTTATTATGAGAAGAAATAACACTCAAATAAAGTGTTTTAGCTATTTTAAATATATGACACTACCGCTGTAATGCAAAATACACTGTAAAAAAAATTCCATGCACTTCGTTTGCTGCCTTAAATTTTTAAGTATAATCAAATTTGCTATACATGTTATTTTAACTTAAATTATATTAAACTGACTTAAAAAATTCTGAATCTTGGGTAACTTGTGTAAAAATTGAGAGAAATGGGTTCAATTTTTTAAATTATTTTTTTTTATTTGAGTTTAAGTAATGGAAAAACATATGTTGTCATAACTTATTGATTGTATCATTTTTATAGTGTTTAGGGATGCTCTGATATATACATAAAAAATCTATAAATTCTACCTGATAAGTCGATCTTTATTTTCATGTATCAATAACCAATTATTGACCAAAAAACAATAAATGGCCAATTCTATACTGTTTGTCTAAATAAATTAAAAATGAAACACTAAAAACTAAAATAAACCATTTTAAATGCCACAAGAGAATTTAGGCATATTTATATTTTTACTTTTGGCGAGGTAAACATTTTATCAGTTCATTTTATGTAAACTGACACCATTTAAGGTAAATATTTTATCAGTTAATTTTATGCAAAGTGACATTGCATTCAAGGTATAAATTGTATCAGTTCATTAGTGTTTTTTTTTAGATTAACTTTAAGTTGAAACAAGCATTCTCAGTTAAACATCACTAAAAATTAAAATGTTTAAGCAGTGCTTTTGAATGGGTGCAGCCCAACCTCGGCCACCTTGTAGCCACGCCCCTGATAAGTTAAAAGGTGTGTTCAACTTGAAGCAGCACTGCGTAGACCGATCGGTGTATGACATCAAAGTACCGCGAGAGCGATTTAAAAGCATAAGGAGCGTCTGCTCTCTATAACAGTCGCGGTACTTTGATGTCATACAACGATCGGTCTGCACAGCGCTGCTTCAAGTCGAATACACCTATATACTCAGCCAAATAGGTTTTCATCTGTTGTCTGTGAGTAGTTGTGAAGGAAAAAGGGCTGATGGATGCTTGTGTTTAGACTGCAGGTTGCTTTAACGGAAAGGGTGAAATCTGACCGTGTCGAGGCTGCGTGCTTCTACAAGACAGCGGTCAGCTCTTTTTTGGCTCAGATTACATGGGCTACGATCCATGTAGGGCACATGATGGCATGCTTATCTGTCTCTTTTTCACTCTGTCTTTCTCTCTCTCACTTGCACACACACAAATACATAATCCAGATGCAGGAAGCAAGCAGTCAATCTCCTAATTCATCCCTTCTGGTATAATTTAAAGGGGTCATAACATGGATTTATTATTATTTAATTGTCTCCCAGAAGTCCACTAATGGGTTTTTTTCTGCCAAACACATTCAAAATTGTGCTGTTTTACATTTACTTGCTTTCTGGCATGAAGAATTAAATGATCCTTTTTTTTTTTGCTCTAATTTTAAGGAATAGTTCACTCAAAATGAAAATTCTGTCTGTATGACTTACTTTCTTCTGATTAACACAAAAGAAGATATTTAATGAAAAATGTTGGTAACCAGACAGCTTTGGTTACCATTGACTTCCACTCTGACAGAATTTTTATTTTTGGGTGAACTGTCCCTGTAAGAAATGCTCCCGTTGCATGTGAAATGAGCAGCAGCGCTTTTCATCCACTAAATCAGGACATTCAGATTTGCTGTTTTATTCCACACAGTTTTTGACTGTCATGGAAAATATGACCCCTTTACGTACAAATTCAACTCCTTTTTAATTTGGCATACTAACAAATCCAGTGTTGAATATGAATAAACACGGCAGGCTCCGAGCTGTGCTTGGCTCATGTAAGGGACCATATGGGGTCCTACCAGAATTATGGCTGTTGATTGGTTGAGCTGAACAAGTGATGCTGATGATAGGGTAGTTTTGGATACGTTTTCACGTACCCTCATCTATGATTGTTAGAGCGTGAATGAAAGCTGAAGTCTATATAAGGTGTATCAGCATGCTCA
This sequence comes from Sinocyclocheilus rhinocerous, assembly GCF_001515625.1. Classification (NCBI taxonomy): domain Eukaryota; kingdom Metazoa; phylum Chordata; class Actinopteri; order Cypriniformes; family Cyprinidae; genus Sinocyclocheilus; species Sinocyclocheilus rhinocerous. The sequence goes on from NW_015634502.1 coordinate 1,793,927, forward strand.
ATTGGATGATCTTACCGGGCTGGGCTGTTGATTGGATGGGTCACAGGCCAGAGAGACTAGATCCTTGAGCGGGTCTTGAGAGCTGAGGTGCGGGGGGTACCGGATGGCCGTGTGGGGGAAGTAGGTGGAGGCAGTCTGGGGGAGAATGGGAGCGCCAGGGAAGTGCAGAGACGAGGTGGGATGTGGACTCCGAGAGATACCTGAAAGACACAATGATATTATGCCTTATTTACTGGAAGCATTGGTGCTTTTACTTCTTTTTAGTTCTTTTCAGTCCCTGATTATTGTATGAAAAAGAGCAGCATGAACATTTATTAACATATCTCCTTATATGTTTGACAGAAGAAAGAAGTCAATGACATCAGCTTTGACATTTCAAAGTTGAAATGACATTAGGGTGAGTAAACAATTACAGAATTGTAATTTTCCAGTGAATAATTCCTGTCAGCTTCAATACCTGTGGACTTCAGCTTTGAAACAAACAATATTTGGCTTTGTATTTGAAATAACATCATCAAAGAACAGTACTGTTCAAAAGTTTGTGATCAGTGAGATTTTTTATTATTTTGTATTAAGAAATCAATACTTTTATTCAGCAAGGATGCATTAAATTATCAAAAGTGACAGTAGATACATTTATAATGTTACAAAATATTTCTTTTTCAAATACATGCTGTTCTTTTGAGCTTCTTTTTATTAAAGAATCCTGAAAAACTGAAATAATACTATTATTATTACATGAATATTTTCAACTTTGAACCAAATCAGCATATTAGAATGATTTCTGAAGAATCATGTGACACTAAAGCCTGGAGTAATGGCTGCTGAAAATTCAGCTTTGCCATTACAAAAATAAATTATATTTTATTGGTGAGCATACTTCTTCACAGACTTATTTTGAACATTAGTGTACCTGTATATAAACAAACACAATAACGCTCATCCCTTGCATTTTAGTGACACATCTGATAAAGCTGCATAGTGTATAACCAACATCATAATTAAAGAGCTCTTTGTTGTGTTGTCACGTCCCTGTCATATTTAACCATCATAACTTTTTACAGAACACTTTGTATGCTGTAACACATTTGACAAAGCCCAGCAGAGCTAATATCGGCTTGATGTTACGGGGCAGGCAGCATATGGCTGACACGCTCCACCAGTTCATCTGAACAGTCAGGCTAATTGTTAGAGCATAACTCAGCTAGCTGTGAGGCTCTGGAGATGACAGATCACTGTACTACTATAAGAAATGACCTGACAGTACTCTCATCTCAGCCCAATGAAATTGTGAACGATTTATCTGTGCATGTTTCATATGTTTCACCAGCCCCTTTCTTACAATCACCTGCATTCAGATCTGCCTCCAGCCAATCGACAACCGATGGATAAGTCCCTGCCCTGCATTTTTTGTTTTTCGATAATCTGTTTCACACAAATGTACTTCACAATACGGAAAAAATCTGTCGCTACTTACTTTAATGCACAATCCCAGTCTTAATATGAACAATTCATGTTTTTACCAAGGAAAAAATGATTTGACTTTATAATCTTTCATCAAAATGTAATAACTTGACCTGAAACAACTTTCTTTTTCTGCTGACATCACTTAAGATAGTGTTACCCAACAGCCAAATAACTATTTAGACTATTTATTTTTGCATGCAGAGTGGCTCCATTGGTATAATGTTATTCCCACTTTTCACCATCTAAACATTTCCTGATGTCTAAAATAAGGCCCCTACATTTTTTCATCCCAAAAACTTCACATTTAAGGTTTCAAAATATGTTGTGAATCGCAAATCATGTTGATTTTCAACAGGGCCTTATATAAGTAGGTTGTACATGATATGTTGATATTAGAAGAGACAGTTTGGATAACTGAACACAACAGTAGAAACTGTATATTTGTTTCTCTCAGCTAGCCATTTGCTGTGTTTGTGTGTGCAGGCCTGTGATGACAGAACAGACAGATATATGCATGATTATATTTTATTGGTGAGCATACTTCTTCACAGACTTATTTTGAACATTAGTGTACCTGTATATAAACAAACACAATAACGCTCATCCCTTGCATTTTAGTGACACATCTGATAAAGCTGCATAGTGTATAACCAACATCATAATTAAAGAGCTCTTTGTTGTGTTGTCACGTCCCTGTCATATTTAACCATCATAACTTTTTACAGAACACTTTGTATGCTGTAACACATTTGACAAAGCCCAGCAGAGCTAATATCGGCTTGATGTTACGGGGCAGGCAGCATATGGCTGACACGCTCCACCAGTTCATCTGAACAGTCAGGCTAATTGTTAGAGCATAACTCAGCTAGCTGTGAGGCTCTGGAGACGACAGATCACTGTACTACTATAAGAAATGACCTGACAGTACTCTCATCTCAGCCCAATGAAATTGTGAACGATTTATCTGTGCATGTTTCATATGTTTCACCAGCCCCTTTCTTACAATCACCTGCATTCAGATCTGCCTCCAGCCAATCGACAACCGATGGATAAGTCCCTGCCCTGCATTTTTTGTTTTTCGATAATCTGTTTCACACAAATGTACTTCACAATACGGAAAAAATCTGTCGCTACTTACTTTAATGCACAATCCCAGTCTTAATATGAACAATTCATGTTTTTACCAAGGAAAAAATGATTTGACTTTATAATCTTTCATCAAAATGTAATAACTTGACCTGAAACAACTTTCTTTTTCTGCTGACATCACTTAAGATAGTGTTACCCAACAGCCAAATAACTATTTAGACTATTTATTTTTGCATGCAGAGTGGCTCCATTGGTATAATGTTATTCCCACTTTTCACCATCTAAACATTTCCTGATGTCTAAAATAAGGCCCCTACATTTTTTCATCCCAAAAACTTCACATTTAAGGTTTCAAAATATGTTGTGAATCGCAAATCATGTTGATTTTCAACAGGGCCTTATATAAGTAGGTTGTACATGATATGTTGATATTAGAAGAGACAGTTTGGATAACTGAACACAACAGTAGAAACTGTATATTTGTTTCTCTCAGCTAGCCATTTGCTGTGTTTGTGTGTGCAGGCCTGTGATGACAGAACAGACAGATATATGCATGTGTGGGTTGTCCCCTCACCGCTGTGCACTGCAATGACAGGTCTGTGGTGCTGTGTGAAGCCGAGACGTGGAGAGCTCTCCTGAGGAGATGGACTATCCATCTCTGTCTTCTTAACTGTAGGGGAGATTCCTGTGTGAAAAAGAGAGAAAAGTTGAGAGAGATGGAGGAGGGGGAGGAGAGCGCGTGCTTCGCTTATACAAAATACTGCAAATTCAGCTCCATTGTTCTATACAAGGACAAACTTTTCTGAGTCTAAAGGAAAGTTTAGTCAGCTAATTAATGAGCACTGCGTGGTCACTCTCGATGCTTCTGTCAGGTCACAGCAGATGCTTCTAGTTACCACAACTGACCACAAGGTGGTGCAGTATGACGAGAGAACCGGAGTTTTGACAGTGCTGCAGTGCAATGCAGAAAGTGCACTCTCTCCTTGCAGCCAGGCCAATGGGATTATGGGAAAATATGTCTGTAGCTGATGATCTGCACCGGTTATTTAAGGTCAAAGCAAAGATACAGTCTCTATATGGATGTCAGAGTGATCTATTTAGAACCTTCCCGATATGGAAGCTTTTCCTAATAAGTGAATCATATATGTCTTAAGTTTCCAGAAACTGCTTTGTTTTCAAAGGAGGATATGTGGAGATCTTCTACATTCTTTCATATTGTTTGCGGTTTTAGGATGTCATTTAAAGGAATAGTTCACCCAAAAATGAAAATTCTGTCATCATTTACTCACCCTCGTGTCACTTCAAACCAGTTTGACTTACTTTCTTCGGTGGAACACAAAAGCAGATTTGTATATTTCTTCCGAACATTAAAAGTCAATGGGTTCCCACGTTCTTCAAAGTTTCTTTTATGTTCCGCAGAAGAAAAAAGTCAAAAAGGTTTGAAATGACATGAGGGTGAGTAAATGATGACAGGATTTCCGTTTTTGAGTGAAACATACCTTGAGGGACACGAATCATTAATGGAAACAGTTCCGCATTTGAACCTTCAGATCTTAATCCACAGGTGCACGAGAACCGAGCAATCAGCTGGGGGATTGTTAAAGAGAAACTCGTTAGGAAGCTAGGTGGGCAGGGTCGGTCCACCGCAGGGGGTTCAACTGTGCGTACAGTGATGGCATTTGCCCTAGAGGCTGATATGAGACCAGTGCTGATAACTTCATACACAGTGATGGATTTCAGATTCCTGCTGGTTATGGATCAGTGGGGAGGGGTGAAGCAGGTCTCCTGAGATCTTAAGCAACAGTTTTGCCTGGAGGGTTCATGGATATTCAGAAGGGTGTGACAGAAGTCAGATGTTATATGCAAGGTCTGAACCGGCAACTCAGCACCTTTCTAATCTCACAATACACTCCGAAGGTTTTAGGCTGATCTGGAGCTACAAACTTGAAATCTTTTTGCTCATGAATAAATATTAAACTGAATAAATATTAGACTTAATGCATGCAAATTAATTGTAAATTTATGTTTTTTTTTTCATTTAAGGCATTTTAGCTCCGTTTCTAAACAAGCTGCCTTGCCACCTACTTCCTACACAAAACCCTCATTTTCGTTACCATGTTGCTAAGCTAATGGCACAATACTCTTAATGAACAAAAATGCTAAAATAACAGGTAAAATAATCAATGGGCAAAATAATTTCAATTACATTAAACTGTTTTAATATGTATCTTTCAACATTGAAAAAAATATTATATATTTGATATATACAATAACATTTGACTAAGACAGTAATGGCTGCTGAAAATTCAGCTTTACCTTCACAGGAATAAATTACATTTTAAAAGATTTTTAAATAGAAAAAATTTAATTTTAAATGTCATTTTAAATGGTAATAATATTTCACAGTATTTACTGTATTTTTGATCAAATAACTACAGCCTTAGAGAGCATAAGAGACATCTTTCAAAAACATTACAAAATCTTACTGACCTCAAATTTTTGAATGGTTATGCAATAATCATGTATTGCACATGATTATAATTGCACAACCGTTCAACATTTGGGGGTCGGTAAGATTTTGTAATGTCTTAAAAGAAGTCTCTTGGATTTATTTTTGCTCAGAGCTTGTCACAATGCATTATGGGATTACATTCTCCGGAAAGGATACAAGCCTTAGAATCCGGCCAAAAATAAGCTATCCTATGAGGCAAAATAATTCAGATAAACAGCCTTCTTATCGGGAGCCTACAGTATGTTACCTTAAAATGCTCTCTCCATAGGCAGCTCAACAGGTTTTAGACCAGAGCCTTCCATTGAACTCTAATTTTACATATTATTAAAAGCACACCACGCAAGATCACTCAACATCAAATATATTTCAGTACAAACAATGAACTAACGCCTACACTGCATTTGCACCTACGAACCACACACATCCTTTTATGCTCCCACAAACTGAACTTTCCCTACATAGATTGCTCATTGAAACTTCCCCTTATACAAGAGAGGTGGATTACAGTATGGTTTCTATATCTACTGATTGCCCTACTTGATCTGAAATTAGTAGAGCTGCTTCAGCATAAAAATAGCTGTCTAAAATGGATTTTTAAGATTTAGAAGGCTCTTTACGGTGGATTAATGGCTGTCAAAACCCCTCAGCTATTCATAGCATTAAAGGCAGTGATTCTTCATACCTATTTCATTCATTAATTATGCTTTAGCAACAAAAGTGATTCTGATATGCACTGTCACAAATGAGTTCGGCACCCTTTGGAAATTTTAACAAACTTGTGGCACCCTACAAAATTAATTTTGTCACAATATTTGAATTTCAAACTTCGATATGATACTTTTAAAAGTATAGATATTCGGTACAACAGGGAAGAACTGCAGAATATAATGTCATACAGATATTTTTAATATTATAAAAA
>NW_015634502.1:1800559-1801285 GCF_001515625.1 Sinocyclocheilus rhinocerous
TTACTTTAACACTCTGTAGATTGGGACAATATGTACTCTGAGCAGAGTTGATTTAACTTGGGGATTTTGGTGTGTACAAAATTAATTTTGTCACAATATTTGAATTTCTACCTTCGATATGATACTTTGAAAAGTATAGATATTCGGTACAGCAGGGAAGAACTGCAGAAGATAATGTCATACAGATATTTTTTATATTATTAATAAATATTGTCCATCAATGGTGGCAATCAGTAGGCTAATTTCTAATGAAGAGACCAATTTATATGACAGATTTTAATGTATGCTTTTATACATATGTAAACATTATTTAATTACCATTATACCTAGCTATCTCACAAATTTTTGCTCACTCATTGTTTTTTTCATTTTACAGTGGGGTAATTTTGGTGCAGTAGCACGATCATGTCACTTCAGTTCCATCTGTACACATAGTGACAGCAGGAAGAAGATTCTTCTACAAATTATATGCATTTCTGTGTCATTATGTTTGTATGGTACAATCTGTAAAGGCCAAATATTTAAGAATATTTTGGAATTGAAACGTACCACACCATGATCCAGTGTTGTTATTGTTAACAAAAATTAAAACTCTAAAACTATTAAAACAACTGAAAATCTTTAATCTATTATCTATAAAACTATTAAAAATCTTTAAACTATACAAATCGCTGAAATAAAATGAAATATGAATATTAGATGAAAAAAAAAAAAAAAAACAGGTTT
>NW_015634502.1:1801966-1817653 GCF_001515625.1 Sinocyclocheilus rhinocerous
AAAAAAAAAAAAAAAACAGGTTTTATTAAATATTATATTAAAAATGATATATATATATATATAAAATTATCAATAAAAATAAAATATTATTAAATATTAATATTTCAGAACCAACCTTAAGTTACACAGACCAAAGTAATTTTAAGAGTTAGATCACTTCAAAATTACTCCACACTTTTTACAGTGTGACTACAGTAGTGTAAAAATGAGTAGCCCTTCAAGCCCTCATGCACAAGAAGAACGTTATTATGGGTGGTGAAGGATCAAGGGAACTGGAAGGTTGCTGGTACAATCAATATAAGCCACCATTGTATCTTAATCCAGGTTGCTCCAGAGGGATTGTCCCTGTAATAAGTTCATGGCCCAGTTCTAAAGTTATTGCCCAATAAGTTTACCTTTGATAAAATCAAAGCAAATGGAACTTTTTATTTCCATTTGCAACTCTGTATTTCTGTGTTAAAATGTTGTATTGTAAGATTAAACACAAGGCTCACCTCCTTCCATCTCCTCTGGCCAGTTGCGTGAACTGCTGGCAGGGGAGTTGGGAGAGGTGTAGTACTCGCCCCCTGGGCTGGTGTCTATATCATCCTCCATGGATCCTGACTTGTGTCTCTTACTTCTGTGTGAGTGAAAAAAAAAAAGGAGAAAGAGAAGAAAAAAAAAGAAAAAAATAACAGAGCAAAGCATTGTTTAGTCAGACCTTATTTCTCACACAGACAAAAAAATGCTCTCCCAAACTGTCTGGATGTGCCTTATGGATGTTCCTTTGGACCTGCTTTCACAGGCACTCAGCTACGATGAGCAGTTTGCCAACATTCACCTTTTGTTTTAGCTTTGCAGTGCGTTTAATAGAAAATAAGTGCATTAATCAGGACTGAGGCTCTGGCTAACCACAAAAGCAGATAAATCAAATAAACTGCCCTCAGCAGACCAGAGTGAGGGGCCGTGTTCTTTTACACTTGCCTAACACTCCCAGGTGCATGTAAGGATTTCGTTTTGTGATGTTTTTATTCAGCTTTGTGCATTGCCTGGGGTGGTTTTTGCCATGACGCACACATGACAAATGTTACTGTCACCAAGGTGTACTGGTGTCTTGAGCTCAAAATGCCTCGGGCTCCCTCTGTCTAATTTAGCCAATATAGAAATAGTTAACAGCCAACATTTATCATGAAGAGATGCTGACAGGTACATTTTAAACTCTCAAAGCCTTGTCTAACCACCCTGAAATCTCACATGCCCTACAGTTTCAGCCTGGTTCGGATAAATAGGCCAAACTAATTCTGGTTTGAACCAATCAGCAACTGCTGCAGGCTGTTGCATTCATGGCAACACAAAGGACCACCAAACTCAAAAACAACAGCTGGCGTACAAACCTCTACAGTGTAGCTGCTGTTGCTTCTGTTCTTGAGGTAACTGAGTTGGATGCCACTACAGCTTTTGTTGAAGCAAAAGTGAAAGTTCAATCAAAGTTAACCATTTGATACATGAATATGTATATACGTATATATGTGTGTGTGTGTGTGTGTGTGTGTATGTATGTATATATATAAATAAATGTATATATTAATAATTAACTTATATTATTAATATTTAGTTATACATTTAAATATGTTTGTGAAAGTTGCCTTGTTTTATTTTAAACAGTCTTGAAGTTGAATGGAAATTCCCACTTAAATGATCAATAAGCAAATGGAGTTCATACAGTGGACAGATATATTTTCAGTTACAGAAAGTAAACTACATTAAATACATATATAATACCCTGAATAAAAGTATTCTATAGATCTTATAAATAAAAAACACAGTCCCTTTTGAAAAAGACGGTCATTTTAAAAACAAAAGGTCAAAAGTCATTATTTTTGGACATCATAGGACATCAGACACTGAAAAGAACAATTTGACAACAACTGTGGACAATATGGTAAAACTATCTGGTTTACTCCTTAATTAACATCAGACTGAACCACTGGACTGAATCAGAGGATGCTCATGACTTCATCAAAACAGGACATGGATGGAATCCTTATTTTAATTTGAGACATTTTGCATTGCGATAACCAGATGTGGCTTAATTTCCGTGATTCTTTTTTAAACTACATACTGTACATACACGTGCACAAACACAGGTTAGATCTCATCACCAGTCAAAAGTAGCTCAAGGACACAGTGCCTTTGACAAGAGGAGGTGAGCCTGCTGCAGGCAGATGGTGGAGATGTGTGTACTTACCCACTAGAGGAGGTGCTGGGAAGGGTTCTCCTCATTCCCACCCCTGAAGGGTTCAGATCATAAGCAAGATGACCCTGCAGCTCTCCAAGAGAAAAGTTCGGCCCCGTAGCCGTCACCACCGGTGCTGCACACACACACACACACACACACAGGTTATGATAAGCACCCGATAAGCATATAACAGTTAACAAAAAAATATATAAACTTAAAAAAAAAAAACATTTGCTGTAGAACTATTTTATATGTATATTTATTTATATAAATATTTATTTATATATATATATATATATTATGTATCAGTCAAAAAACAAAGAAACATGTGCACTAGCATTCAAAAATTTGGAGTCGATAATATTTTTTAAATGTTTTTCAAAAAGTGTCTTATGCTCACCAAGGATGCATTTGTTTGATCAAAAACACAGTAAAAAAATATTGTGAAATATTATTAAAATTTAAAATAAATGTTTTCTATTTTAATATATTTTATTTATTATAATAAATCACAGTTTATTCCTGTGATTTCAGCATCATTCCTCCAGTTTTCAGTGTCACATGATCCTTCAGAAATCATTCTAATGCTGATTTGCTGCTTAAGAAACTTTTCTTATTACATTTTTTCATTTTTTCTTTGATAAATAGAAAATTTAAAAGAAAAGCATTTATTTGAAAAATAAATCTTTTGTAACATTAAAAATCTCTTTGTTGTCGCTTTTGATCAATTTAATGCATCCTTGCTGAATAAAAGTATAAATTTCTTTAAAATAAAATCATCTTACTGACCCGAAACCTTTATATGGTAGTGTATCTATCTCAACAATGACTATAAAGTACTTTGGTATCACTATGTTTTTTTGGATATGGTATCACTATAATGCCATGTTTTTTTAACATGTATCATTGTAATACCATAATATTCTTTGAAATAGCCTGGGGTATCATGTAAATACTGTGATAAATGAAAATAGTAATCATTCAGTACCATGATATATATCAAAGTACCATGGTAGAGAACTAGCTTTTGATACCTTCACTGTACCAAGGCCATGACTCATTACTTCTTGTATGGGACAGTAAAAACTGTAGTGCACATCCTGATAAATCCCTTAGCACCTTCACATAGAGGAATATTTGGGGTTGAGCCGTGACTTAGTCTCTTTACTCACATGGTTAACAATGGTAATTGTTATCTAGTGTACAGTAAACTATCACAGAAACGTGATTGTTATCTAGTGTACAGCAAACTAGAGTTTTGCAGCACGACTAGCATTATGTGGGTGTAATCTCACACATTCATGTTTAAGCCCACGTGAGGCTTATGAATCTGTGCCACTGCATGTCTGCTTTTACCTGAGCTGACCTCTTTCTTAATATCATTCCATTACTCTGTGTGTGTGTGTGTGTGTGTGTGTTCAACAGCACAGTAATTGCTCTGGCTTAATGGACAGGCTGCATTGTGTGTGTTCAGTTATGTCTGAATGTGTTGTATGTAAATACAAAGTTGGGAACAATGGGCTTGTTGTTCCAGCATGTACTGTATTACTGTGACCTACAGTATGTGAACACTTATATCAAATACTGTGTAGGAGTAAAAAAAGACCTGGTTTGAGCATGTTGGTTAATGCTGATAAAACTGCATAATGCACAATAAGATATTTAATTGATCTCAAGCTCTTAGCATCCATTCGCGATCTATCAGTTTGTTTGTAACTTGTAAAACACTGTGATTGCACACAGGTGTGAGGAGTGATACACAGCGGTCTCGCTTATTTGAATCACTTATAAGCCATCTGGGAAGAAGAAAAAATTTCAGCTAAACACAATCAATTATGTTGGACAGACTGGCGGGATTCCTTCCCTTCTAATGAGGAACTGTCAAACCTGACATAAAACGGCTGTGAAATTGACGCTTGCATCTGCTATGTGGACTATGTGGGAGGTGGGAAGGGACAGATGAGATGTGAAGACAAGAAAAAAAAGACAAGAAACTCGAAACAAAATGATTCACTAAAATGCATCAGACTCCCAGTGACACTTTTAAAGGGACAGTTCACACAAAAATTTAAATTCTGTCGTTGTTTACTCATCCTCATGCCATTCTAAACCTGTATAACAGTAAATGATGATAACTTAACCCAGATTTCATTTCTGGGTGAACTATCCTTTTAAGTATATTATATAAAATATAAAAGCATCTCACTTCTTGATACTTGCACCAGTTCTGTTACACTGAAGACGCCTGAAGTTATGAAGCTATCTTGAAACTCTGGAGCATCTGTTAAACAAAAGAAAACATAGAATAAATGATGGAACTTTCCAACACAAGGATATCACCAGCATCTCACGCACAAAGAAATTCAATTTAGTTTTCATTTCAAGTCACTCTGGATAAAAGCATCTACTAAATGAATGAATGTCGAAGTTTTACATAAGCACAGGCTGTTCAGCCAGTACACACGGCATAGAGTGAATTACGGACAACAGGAAGTTTCAGATTCAATGTTTTACTAAAGTGTCTTTTGGATTACCTTCATCTGTTTTTTTATCTGAAAATATTGATATGTGCAATTAATACAGAATTTCAGAAAGCATAAAAACATCAAGGCTGGATTTATTTGATAAAAAATACAGTAAAAATAGTAATTTTGTGAAATATTACAATTTAAAATAACGGTTTTATATTTTAATATATATTTAAAATGTAATTTATTCCTGTGATGGCAAAGCTGTATTTTCAGCAGCCATTACTCCAGTCTTCAGTGTCACTCGCTCCTTCAGAAATCATAATATGCTGATTGTAGAGAGAAACAGCATTTATTTGAAACAGAAATCTTTTGTAATACTGTGAAAGTCTTTACTGTCACTTTTTATCAAATCTTGATCATTTTTGCTTAATAAAAGTATTCATTTCTTTCAAATAAAAATATCTTACTGACTTATCTTACTTATCACAATCGCATTACAACAACCACAAATTTAATCAGTATGTAATATTATATATATTGTAACAAAAGTAAAAATTTAAAGCAATTCACAAACCTATTTTAAACAGTTGCCAATACACACAGTAAAGTAACTCGGCCATCCCATCAGTCCCATAATAATACCACAGCATTATGAGCAGGACTGAATATGTGAACAAAACCACTGTCCTGATCGGACCTATCTTGCGCTTCCCCAAACTGAGCTAGAGTTTTATCCACACGTAATGCATAATAAAGTGCTGGCCTTTCAGACTAGCTCTATTGAAACAGGGGAATGTGGGTAGGAGTATGACATGAACTGGGCAAAGAAATAGAGATAGGTTGAGTGTGTGGGTATGTGTTTTAAGCCGTGCATATAGGTTGCGTTGTATAAACAGGATGTTTGTATAGTGCAGAAGAGGACACTTACAGGACTGCACCACTCTGTATGCTGCAGCACACAGTACATGCATGTATATTGCAAGTATTCCTGTACATGTGGTTGTGTGAATGTGTGTGTACATGTGCTCTCTTACCCAAGGTGGCTGCTCGACTGTCCTCTTGATCTGAACCAATGCCTGTGCGAGGACTACTGCTCTGTTCAGCCTCTGAGAAAGAAAAAGAGAGACAGAGAGACATTAGTCCTCAACTCAGCAGATTCTCTTAACAGATATATATATATTATACATAAATATATATATATATATTTTTTTTTAGTTATTATTATTATTTTATATAATTGCCAGTGTACCAAAGTGATAATTTCAGATTTGTCATTCGATAATGATGGTTAGTCTTGACTGGCAGCGCTTTGCAAATCGGCTCACATCTGTTCCATCAAACAGTTTTGAATGGTTTAGAGCAGTGGTCACCAACCCGTCAATCGCGATCGACTGGTAGATCTTTATCATTGTCCCAGTAGATCCCGAAAAAAACAGTAAAATAAGTATAAAAATGCATTACATTTATGGGGTTATATTAATGTCGGGTTGAAGCGACCCCAATAACGTGATATTTAGTCCCTGGAATGTGAATTTTACTGGAAGATCCCCGCCGAAAAACGTGTATTTTATGCGATGAGAACTCAGATTCGGACCTTTGAATGTAAACTTTGAGAACCCCTGATTTATAGTTTAGGTAGGGAGGGAGCTAGAGCAGACAGCAACACAGAAATATGAGTCATAGCCTAATAATAAAATAGTGCATTCAGTATTAGAATTTTTCAATAAAGACATTGTACTAATTTTGTCATTTAGGCACTTTAAAAAATTTGTTTTAATATATTTGTATAAAAAATAGGTTTTAAGATAAATAACATTTTGTGCAAACAAAGTACAATGAGGTGATTGCTTTGCAACAAGATGGACACAGTCCTGTTCATAACAGTAGAGCTGCTAGTGAAGAAGTGACAAGTACAAGAAAAAAAATGCACACACATAAAGTACACAAGAAAGAGACAGAGATATTGGGGAAATGAAGAAAAGGGAAGTGAAGGTGCAGTTCAGGAGAGAACCTTTAATTACTTTACATGGTCCCAGTCTAAAGATTTAGACCTTTCTATGTGATTGCCATACAAATAATAGGGTTGTATGTGATTTCAGAATTTTCTGTGGGTGTTTGGCCTGGATGAGTGTGAGATTTCCCAGCCTGAAATTGTGTCCCAGTTCGGCCCTGGTACATGTTATTTTCACAGAAAATAAACTGTAAATCTAAAAATAATATTTTGAAAAAGAAAAAAAAACCTACAACAACACTGCATTATTTGAGAACTAATGACTTGGAAACTTCCAATAAATAATTTTTTTATGTTCCTGCTCAAGCATTAAAAAAAGAAAAATATGAATATTAAAAAATATATAAACATAATAAAAAAACAAATTTTCCCATAATTTAAAAAAACTGAAAATGTAAATAAAATAAATATACTTACATACAATAAAACTATAAATATAAACATTATAAACAGTGGTGTAGTGCAGTGTATACTGCATATTACTACTTCTTTACCAGTCAGCATTGCATATACCCACTTCTAAATCTCCTCTAATGCGCATCATTCAGTAGTGTCCTGCATTAACCAAAATCATGACAGTCCAGCACATGAGTAGTTAATCCAATCGCATGTGAATAAATGCAAATATTCCCTAAAAACACCCAGTAAAGACAGTGATGCGGTCAGGACAGAGGCGTAAACACTCTCATGCAGTGTGTTTCATTCATACGGGAAGCCAGAGGGCACTCTCGCGCAGAAAGTCCAAAACTGACTCATAAAAGTAATAACTTATGACATGCCAGGAAATCCCTAATATGGAAAAAGGCATCCAGCTATCGTAGCCAAAGCAATCTATGCTGTAGCTATGGTGAATAAGAAAAGAAACGTTTTGACTGATGAAACATGAAGACAATAAACACATGATTGCGTCTCCAGGTAATAAAAAGCATCTGAATAATGCAGTGCTAATTGACATATCATTTATTACAGTTGGCTATAGAAACTATAAAATATATCTTCTGCCTTATTCTGTGATAAACAGCATACATTAAGAGTATACCCAATCCTCAAGGCACTACTACAACACTGATTATAAAAAATATAAAAAAAATTTCAGCTGGATAAAAATAAATGATAAAATTCTGGGATCTTTTTACAGGGCTATTGAAAATCTTGGCGGGGCAAGAGAATATCTGAATTACTGGAACAATTACACCAGCAGAATATGAATATAAAACATACAAATAATCGATAATAAGCATTAGAATGATTACTCTGATTCTTTACATGGTACATTTTTATAAATGGCAATCATGAGCAAATTGCAGCAGCATTAAGGTTATGATACATGGGGCAAATTTTTGAGCAATGTTGCTGAGCAATGTTGCTATCAACAGGCAACCAGGTGAGACACAGGACCCACGACCGATCTAAAGTATCCAGATTTGTTGCCCATTCTCAATGGGAAAGTGCCCGAGCAACATTGCTTAAAAAAGTTGCCCCGTGTATCATCACCTTTAGAACTCGAGTCCAAGTCTGAGTCTTTCCCAAATACAAGTGTATGTTCAGTGAACAGAAACCTCTGACATGTTAGCGTGTGGTTGATCATGTCAATGATAGCTCTGGTAATCCGACGTAAGAACATGTTTCTGTATAAACAACAGAAAGCGAACAGTCTGTATGTTTTATACAAATCACTCAAAGGTTACTGATACAGCCATGCATTCTGATATCCTGACGAGCTAAGGCTCAGCCAAATGGCTCATAAGCCTCGTAAATGAGAAACACACCGTATCAAAGTGCTGCAAAATATTCTCTTTCTTTTCAACTTGTTTGGCAAGGCTGAACATAATCTTGTTGAACCCTCTTCACTGGCAGAGCACAGGGATTGTATTGCCAAAGTGTAAACTCATTGAAGCAACAATGACAAAACAACCTAATCCAACCATAAAACCTTCTCATTTGTGTGCGTTCCAGCTCTTTGCCACACAGATGTGAGGGAAAACGCAGATAAACACATAAAACGAATTTGAGTCAAGCAGCGGCAGAGGATTTTCTGAATAGGGAATGAAAGAATAGAGGGGTTACCGCAAGGACTCTGGCAGGCATTCAAAGAAAAGCCAGTAAAAAAGCTCAAGCTGGATAAATAAATAAGAAAGCTCCCTATCAGATGGGCCTCACGCCACTGCCAGTTCAAAGCTGAGGAGAGGGCTGAGGAGCTGAGGAGAGGGCTGCACACGTCTGAATGCAACGCTTCATTACGACTCTCACACTCTTTGTGGCCTGCAGGACTCAGAGGCCGACCGCAAACTACTGCTCAAGACACATGAAAACACACAAGCAGTGGCAACTCAATTGTGATGCCAGTGCAAATTTCTCATATCTATTTTAATACAATAAAAGTAAAAGTGAATTCCAGATTGCAACTCGTTTTTCTTCTTATTTCCAAGTAAAACAGGATATTCAGAAAAACTAAATGTAAGGTAGGTTTTGATCATGAAAAGTGGGCGTTGTGAAGCCAAAGTGGTTTTGCTAAACTGGTTAACATTACCCAACAGCCCGAATGGCCTTAGTGATGTAACCAGAAGCAAAGCCATTTCATAATAATTAAAGATCACAAAGTACTTTTTACCTTTGAAATAAAACTTACCCTTGAATAAACCACAATAAGACAAGGAATGTGCATTAAGAAAAAAATATGGTCAATTTGGATTTTATGTTAACTTTAACATCACAACTAGTCTTCAATCTGCCCGCTTGGATAATGATGCCAGTGTAATTTTTCCCTGCCATGAAATATGAAATGTTTTCTTACAATATATGTGCAAAGTGCAGCCTAATTATGTTGTTGCAAGTAAAACACACATGGTCTGGGGAAAAAAAAGAATTATAAACCCTACAAATCTTCAAAAGTTCCATGACATTCCAAAGGAAGCGGTTGGACCCGGGCCATAATACTCAATGTTTTGATTATGAAAAATTGGAGAGGCCTTAAACAGTAGGAGACAGATGGATGCTGAGAGGTCTGAAGTCTGTTCCAGAGAAGACGAGCGATGTTTAAAAAGTGCGGCGAATTAAAAATAAAAAATAACCCAACACAAAACATAAACAAACATGTCTGTCATCGCTGCGATTCTTCGCAGGCCAGGATGATTAGTGCTGCCAGCTACACAGAGGGACACGCTCCAGTTCTCTCTCTCCCTCGGCTTTTCTCCTCCATGACTGTCTTCAGAGTCCTGTACACTCCTGCTAAAAGCTGCGCCAGTTTCTAGGCAGGCAGCCCTCAGACCGAATCTCTGGCAACGAGAATCGGAGGGAAGGAAAAATCAGTGTCAGTTTAAGGGAGGAATTGGCACCGAGCGCCTCAGACACATCTCAGTGTCCAAAAGGACCCGTGAAGCTGAAGACACCAAAACATAAAATGTAAATAAGAGAGGAATATGAGAGCTCCTCATTTCGTTTCCGAAGAAAAAGTAGAAATACAGATGGAAAATATGATGCAATACAATGTACTTGAACGACGGTCATTTTCTTTATGGTGCATGGAGTAAATGTTTGCCATTTTGTAAGGCGATTTCTCAAAAAGTGACACAATAATGAAAAAAACTAAATCTAATCCAATCATAAAACCATTTTTCACACAAATCTAAGGAAAAATGCAGGGAACATTTAACACGTAAATAAAAGAAGAATTGCTTCTGCAAACAAAGAAGTAGAAATGCAGATGGAAAATATGATGCAATAATGTGTGCAAGTACAACGTCCATTTTCTCTCAAGCGCACCATTTTGTAAAGCGCTCAAACTCTGAAACGCTTCGGTAGCTTTCCTCAGTTGGACTACAACCCGATGTGTGATCTGGACACGCAAGTCTAGTCGATTAGTAACCCGAGAAATATTCTCTGGCCTATCAAGAGGACTGCTTCCTTCTCCTTCAACAGAACCATCATTTTTTGCTTCTAGCTTCTGCTTCGTGTAATATCTTTAGCATCTTGATGATTTAATGGCCCCTCGCTTAAGAACTTTTTGTCCTTGTATGTGTTTTCCATACTAAAACGGTCACTGCAGTAAAAGTGAGGTTGCTTCCAGTGAAAGTTGTTTCTATTTCTTTTCATGCAAGCCACATTTCAAGCCAGGAGTCAGTCATCGACACAGCCATTTAAGTTTTTTTCTTTTCTTTTTGGCAGACATTTCATGAGCAGAGAGGAGGTTTGCCATTGGCAGCCATTTTAGATCGCTCTTTCTACTTTCTCTCCCTCTCTCTATCTCTCACACTCACTCTATCCCTCCCTCTTTTTCTCCAGCAAGAACAAAGTATAAGTAACCGTACTGAAGAGCGCCAGCTTGCCCATGTGCCAACTGGTTCCGTTCAGGGCAGAAGAGAGAGTGAGAGAGAGACAGACAGAGAGGCAAATGGCGCTGCTAAATGGTTGGCAGCGACTCTGAAGATTTAGAAAGTTGGAGTGGGCAGAGAACGAAAGTCAGAGAGAAAATTTGAGCTGTGGAAGTGACCTTACGTGAAAGACATTCCTGTGCACTGCCTCAGCCATTAGAGTGACTAACAGCTAAATAACAACATGAGGTATTACGCAGTTAGTCATGGCAGGAAGAGTGAGCGAACTTTCACTCTTCCAGACCCAGAAGAAAATAAACATAGTTTGCAGCTGAGCTCGGAATGTTCCTCTAGAAATCCTGCACATCGACACAAAGAACCTCAACACTTTCCAAATGCTCAAAACACATCATCGGCTAGATAATTAAGGTCATCATCATGGGGTCTGCAAATTGTGTGATCTCACACTAAATTTTGTGGAGAAAAAAAAAACATGCTGTTAACAAAATTTTACATTTTCATTGTCCCTCCTACTTTAAAATGGTTTAAGTCAAATTAATATATAGCTAATGAAAATAGTAATAAAATAGTGTACACTGCCATTCAAAAGTTTACCATCAGCTTACCATCACCGAATTAAATTACATTTTAAAAATATTCAAATAGAAACCAGCTCTTTTAAACTGTAATAATATTTTATAATAATACTGTATTTGTAATCAAATAAATGTAACCTTGGTGAGCACAAAAATGTGTACATCAATAACAATTATTTTAATGGCTTGAAATGTAAGCAGCATAGCCATTTACATGAAGTTATTATTTGTAGACATAAAAAGCAACTGCTTCAACTCGTGCTTGAAAGTTGAAGACCCCTAGAAAATATTAAATATTTAAAAACACAAAAAAGGTCAGAAAAGCAAACAATCACGTATATCAGAGATAAAAGAGATATCAACACTTCTAGCTACTACATCTTTTGAGACTTCTTCTACAAAATGTTATTATGCCTTTATGTCACATTGTATTGTGCTTTCTCCTAAACTGTCACCTCTCTCAAGTAGTGTTTTGAAGTTTAACTCATTTGAAATACTCAGTTTATTTCAATGAATCAGTGTGAAGAAAAAGTTAAACTGATTCCTCTGAAGTTTTAATGCTATCACTTTAATTGAGATCCTTATCGTTTGTCAGGCAGATAAATATTGCACTGATTGCAAAATAAATGTGATAGATATATATTTAAAAAGAAACTGGCCCCTTAAATAACTTGAATGTTTTTTTCTCATTAACATGTAGTGCGGTAACTACTTTTTCAAAAGGGCTGTATTTTTACCATGTTAAATGAACAATAGCGT
This sequence comes from Sinocyclocheilus rhinocerous, assembly GCF_001515625.1. Classification (NCBI taxonomy): domain Eukaryota; kingdom Metazoa; phylum Chordata; class Actinopteri; order Cypriniformes; family Cyprinidae; genus Sinocyclocheilus; species Sinocyclocheilus rhinocerous. The sequence goes on from NW_015634502.1 coordinate 1,814,332, forward strand.
ATACGAGTGTTAACGTGTGTCTGTGTGTGTGGATTCAGCCTGTAATGTTTTCTTTCCAGCTGTAGCTGAGCTGATCGAAGGAGACAATCTTCGTCATACCGCACCCCAGCGTTCTCCATCACTGAGAGGAAGAGGTGCTATTTCCCTCAGCGCACAGCCAATGAGACTGATGGATCGAAGGGCATTGAGTCTGCCGAAATACTGAAACAATTATGAGCTGTGCCTTTACACTGCAACTTTGGAATTTAGTATGAAACAGAGTCGTTCAGCCACAAGCAGCCCTTATGAATCTTGTATAAACCGCACACCATCCTGGAACACTTTCATGGTGGCACTTGCAAAGGCGAGCAAAGTATTGAACTTATTGGTGAGAGATATGCTAGAACTTTTCTAAGTGATCAAACGGCAAAAGAAATCCCCTGGATTTATAGGATGAAAATTGAGCCATATATACAAGGACGAAAATATAGAGACCTGGGCTCTTTTTAGCTGTGGGCCTATAAGGAATCATTTAGAAGACCTTAGCAGCCAACCATAGCACCCTAGCAACTGCATAGCAATCTGCTAAAAACACTCAGAACTCCTTAGTGTTGGACCACTCAAATTTTCTTAAAACAAATAAGGCAAAGTTTTGTTCTGTATTTTAACTATTTAAACAGTGGATAACCAAAATGTAGCCAATGCTGCAAATTCTGGGACCTCAAACTTAAGGAAATCAATGAACAACCCAATGGCAAAAATACTGAGCTGATTAGAATCCTCAGGCCAAATGGAGTTTAGATTCACTCCAGGCTTTTGTAAAGCATAACACAACACATCATAACAACAATACAGTACAAAACAATCGAACACAGAACAACACAACAAGGATGCAATGATATTAAAATTCTTTCCAATACAGATAAGTTAATCATTATTTCCATGTTGGTCGACAAATGGACAATATTAAAACTCTATACTATTTTGTATTGAAAATAGAAGAACGCACACACACACACACACACACACACACACACACACAAATACAGTAATCAGTCACTCCAAGTGCATTTAGGCATCACAACATTATAAAGTACAGTATAAAAAATGTATATTCATTCTGAGATTTGCTAAAGATTACATTTTACAGTGTTATCAAAGTAGTAATTCACCACTGGCTAGATTTGCTTTTAATAAAACTTGGCTGTCTAGGCAGTAGGCTTTTTTTAAATAGGTGCTACATGACTAGAGAAAACAGAGAAAAAGGACTGTCGCATTTCCTTTTGCCAAAAAGGAAATTGAAATGGCCATAATGCACTGGGCTCAACCCAACTATTCGTGAACAGAGATACAAAAACTTTTACATTGTCTGGCGGACTTTTGCTGACAAATAAACGGATATTTTGGTGTTGGTACCGCGGAGAAAGAATACACACATCGTTCATTTGCATATATTACTGACATTGTAACATACCAAAGCTGACTGAAAATCAGGTTCATCTTTAAATCATTTAAGTGAACGTTAGATGACGCAAAGGTAATCTAAATGTAAAATTAGTGGAAATCATCTTGCACAATTGCGCAATATCCTATTAAAATTTTTAAAAACACTAATATGGTACAGATATATTGTGCATCCTAAAACATAATGCAATACAGCACAGCACAATGCAACATAATGTAACAGCACTATCGATAGGTGTGTGCCTCAGACATCATGGCCTGTTATTCTGATCATATCTCTCCCAACGTTTAATCCTGTATCTCATTCTGTCGCTCTCTTCAGCACTGCTGATCAGTTTCACAGCTCTGATTTCATTGCTGATCTGTTTTCTGCTGAGGAACAAACAGTGAATGCAAATCTCTATAAAGCTCTCTCTCTTTCCTGTTCTGTCTGCATCTCTTTCTGTCTCAGATGAGTGTGAGAGTTGTCGGGGTAAGAGTTATTGATCCTGACCATGGCCATCACAGCCAGTCAATAAGTCTTTAACATCTGGAGAAGAAACGAATGTCAGACTGAAAAAGAGTGTGTGTGAAAGAGAGAGAGACTGATAGGGAGGGGTCTCTTGAAGCATTTAGCAGTCTGGCGGACCTCACTGGCCCCCGGCCCTGCATGGATATGAATCCACTGGGAAAGTTTTAATGGGTTATCTTAATATCTTAGGAATATCAGTGTTCATCTAAATTCATTACAGACCCTCTAGATGGATGAGCGCCAGGGTAAAACAGAAAAGAAATGCAACAGCGGGTTTAGTTTTTCATAACCGCCAGGTGTCAACAAGCAAACATTTCTGCAACAGTTTTGGAATCAGGAGCTGAGAGGAAATGTTGGAAAAACATTGAGCCATGGTGGACAAATTGTACATTACTTTTATTTAATCAAATTTAATTTTATTTATTTAATTTAGGTTTCACCATTAAGGCACAAGTCGTATCAGATGTTTTCTTTAGAAGTGCTTTCGATGTCTCTATTATTGCAGTGAGGGTTTGACTAGCATTCTTACAATTCAATTTAAATGTTGCAGTTTCTATTCAAATTATCGGCCAACTGGAGAGTAATTAAATTTTATTTTCTTGCCAAAGCCCATTTAAACTCGTGTTTGGTGCTTGGCAAATGTCAATTTTGGACCCTGCATACAGCACTCTGAGAAAGACAGTACAAGAGTGAGAGATAAAAAGAAGAGGAGAGGGAGGAAATGTCTACTCTTAAATCTTTCTCTGAAGTTGCTGAGGTAAGGAGAACAGGGTCGATGCCGCAAAGCTGACATTTAATGAAGGAAGCCTGTGCTTTTATGTGGTCCGACAAACTGGTGTCCTATATATATAGAGAGAGAGAGAGAGGAAAAGAGAGGATGAAAGAATGAGTAAAGTCCCATTTATAAAAATAACGTCAATTTAAATAAAATAAACGCTAAAAACTGCCTCCATTAACAGGTAAATTAACATACCTGCTTAAATTACTGTTCACATAAATGCTCAACTTTTTAAAGCCATTCATTTAAATGTGAAACAATTAAAAAGCAATTTTAGTTTGTCGGACATAGACAAAAGAAAGGACAACAAAAATGTATGACCACAGCCACAAATAATAATAATAATAATAATAATAATAATAATACACTTTTACAAAACTGATATTAAAACACAATCAACATTATAATTATTAATATGAATTTAATTTATATTATGCTGTATTGGTATTATTATTATTCTAAAAAATATTAAAAAAAAAAAAAATCAAAGACTAAACATAATATATATATCAGTGTTAAAAATCATATTGGTCAGCCTACAAATTAAAATAATGAAAAGAAGGAAAAAAAAGAAAATAAAGAAAACGAGG
>NW_015634502.1:1818830-1839662 GCF_001515625.1 Sinocyclocheilus rhinocerous
AAAAAAAAAAAAAAAAAAAACAGAAGGGGGGGGGGGGGGGGGGGGGGGGGGGGATCAATATGTTCTTAATGAGAATGGAAAAATAAGCATTCAAAAACAATATTCAGTGAAGACAAACCCTCACAAATATGCAGTGGAGGAGGAGGGGACGATATCCAACAGCTGCAAAATCCAAATGACAGTCTTTAACTTCTTGTCTCAACTACTGGGGGGCCTGTGAGGAAGGAGTGGGCGAGGGACGCTCAGAGGGACTCAATAAGGAGAAAATGGTAGGCGGAGGTAATTGGTCCAGCTGACCTTTTCTGCAAGATTGCAGCTTCCTGTGGCAGAGGGGTATTATGGGACTGCCTGAGTCTGACAGTAATAACACACTGCAGCTATTTGCTCAATCTGGACATATGAACAAATCACTGCCAGCTGGAGGAAGACAGGCAGGGCTATACAAGAGTCACACTGCAGGTGCAGACACACACACACACACACACACACACTGCACATGTTGCATCCTAACAATGATACCTCAGAAGCAAATCTACCCTGAACTCTCAGTTAAACTCACCTAAATTGTGAAAGACACATGGAAAATTAAAGCTTATTTATTAAAGGAACCAAAAACAGATGATCGGCTCTTTTAATTGAAAGGAGGGATCACCATTCCTAAATTGCCCTCGTATTTCTGATTTCTCATTAATATTATGGCGTATTATTATTATTATTATTATTCCGTAAATGTATTGTGCATTATTAATATTTAATACTACTACTACTACGACTAATAATCATGTTTTTTTATTGTATTACTGTGCCAAAAATAAAACAAACAATCATTCCTGAACACTGAATGCTAAATATAATGTATATTAGCATCATCATGGTCAACCTGCAATGTAAAAATAATGTAAAATAATGAAAATTTGGTCTGAACACACAACAACAAAAGTCAAATAGGAAAAATATTCTCCATTAGAAACTAAAAATAAGCATTCAAAAACAATATTCAGTGAGGACTAACGCCTCAGTAAGGAAAAATCGCATTTTATGATTTATGCCATCAATTTTTCAACAGGTGGATCATTGCCTCTTGCCACTGAAGCTCTAGTTCTAAGATAAATTCATAGTTGGCCACCAGAATGATCTTTACGCCTCATCAGTCTCATTCAGAGGTACAATAGCGTCATGTTCTGCCTTTGAAAGAGAAATAAACTAGTAGTACTAGTTCAATGCCAAACCAGCATTACTCATTAAACAAGTTGAAGAGGGCACTCTGAGGCTTCACTCGCATTGTAAGTAAAGAATTATAAAGCTCCTGTTTTTTCTGCTTTTCCGCAAGCCACAATATAAAAACCAGATGTGAACGGCGTATTCCTTTCAAGTTATTTTTGGATGAGTTTCATAGGCATATTAAAATATATATTTATATAAAATGGCTTAAACCACCCACCATAGCCTTTGGATCAGCTATAAAGCGCCCTCTCTGCAATTTGAGCATAGCATGTCATTTGTGAGGACCAATGCAGAGTGCACAAACGCTGGCACGTGAAATTATGATGTTAAATGATTATTACGCACACACGGAATTTATAAAAATCATGCGCATATGTAAATGCATCTGTGCACATGCATAGATGTGTACATGCAATGCTCACACACAACATGGTAAAAGTTCCAACATCACGTGTTTGGGAAAACCTTTAGCGGCTACCAGTTCGTGCCTCCGCTATCCACCGTTTCCATGATTATGGGGATGAAATTGAGAAAAGACTTAATTTGGGTTTCCATCAAAACATTCGCTGACATCTCTAATTGGCCGTCAGAGCTAAGCAGAGCTGCAGTAGGTCATGGCAGACGGACAGATCTCGCAGAGCACACTTCCCAGCTCTCCCTCCATCGCCATTCTGGGACTGGAAGCAGGGCAGGGCTGTCTGGGTGGGCGCTGGGAGGGTGTTTGGTTTGGAGAGGGCTCCAAGGCCAGAGTCGCGCCAGGAGCCTCAACACAGAGGCCTCACCCTCTGGGTTACTTCCATCGCCCTCCCTGTCTCTTCTCGGCACAGGATTCTTTTCAAATTGCGGTTTCTTAGGGCCCAGCAATGCAGTCGGAGATCCATAATAAATAGGAATTTTCCTCCACTGAGGTCGAAGAGGCTGCAATCCCCTCTGATCTGACACCCGGGTTCCCGCTCTGCTATTACGGACTTTACCGGAATGGACCGGACACAGAGCCAATCGCACACAATACAACAGTATTGGCTGATAACCTGCTTTTTACCTAAACAAACATTTCACAATTCTGGCACCATTTACTCACCCTGATGTTGTTCCAAACCTGAATGAATCTTTCATTCTTTTGTGGAACATAAAGTAGATATTTTGAACTGTTTTTGTCCATAGAATCAGAATCAGAAGAGCTTTATTACCAAGTATGTTTACACACACAAGGAATTTGACTTGAGGACAGGAGCTTCCAGTGTAGAAGAAAGTACAAACATAGTGCAGACATACATGATAGTGCAGACATACATAGGAATAACACAGTAGGAATGCAATATAACACTAATATAAAAAAAAGAATAATAAAAAATTACAAAATTAAAATACAATTTTTAAAAAAAATTTAAATTAAAAAAAATAAAAACATTAAATAATGTACTATATACAGAAATAGAAGTATAGGAAAAAAATGTAATTGTTTAGATAAATGTACAGATATGTTATTAGTGTGCAGATATGTTATTTACGGTTTAATATAAATATGTCAGATAACTATGTTAGTTGTGATGGACGATGTATAATTATGAAAGATATATATCGACACATAGTGAAACTGCCTATAAAAGTGGAAATTTCCAGTACTAATATTTTCACTTCTACAGGTTGTTTGATATTGCCAATTTGTATACAGTTTGGTAAACTGTAATGCATTATTTAACTAAAAATAAAAATTCAAATAAAATGAACTAAAAATTCAATCATTTTATTCTCATTATACATGCACGACAAGACCAGCTATTTAACATACTAAGAGACTAGTTATATATAAACCATTTAAGCTCATAAACAGCCTCATAAAGACATCACACAATGTTCCCACTACACTGTGTCAGGAGTTTGTCATGCGTGTGCCACATGTCATGTCATGTTTGTTCCTCATGTGAATTGCGGGAACCATAAAATCAGGCGGGTGTCTGAGGGTGGTAACCACCCCGGGTGGTTTGCATTGTGGTGGAGAAAGCGGTTTGAAACACAGATACACACTAGCCTTGTCTCTTTCTCTCTCAGTCTCGGGGCTCTTGGATCCTCCAGTCCTCACGTGGCAGTCTCCACCGCTTCAGTGTGGCTTGGCTGCATGCAACAAGCTCTTCGTCCAGCACTGATGAGGGCTTTCCTCATTCAGAAAGCTTGGAAACCCTACAACGACGGTCATGCAGGCCAAGCCCTGAGATCTCACAATTAATCTTCATTGTTTAGTCTATTCAAAGCAAAGATTTTAAGTTAAAACCGAAATGTTTGTATTAAAGCGATTATATTTAATTTTGTAAAAGGAAAGTTAATTACAGTCTTACAGAACTCATGCAAGTACTGCCATGTAGGTCTCGAAACAGCTAAGTGATTCTTCCAAAAAATTTTTAAAAAACACAGACTTTTCATGAATCTATCCAAACCCGTTAAGAGTAACAGTATTGTGCCAGGTCCTCAGAAATGTAACTAGCTAAACTAACAACAACAGAAAAATTTGCTATACCAAACTGGCCTAATGGTTAGCGTGTCGGACTTGTAACAAAAAGGTTGCGGGTTCAAGTCTCAGGTCCAGTGGGAATTGTTGGTGGGGGGAGTGAATAACCAGCACTCTCTTCCACCCTCAATACCACGACTGAGGTGAGACCCTTGAGCAAGGCACCGAACCCCCAACTGCTCCCCGGGCGCCGCAGCACATGTCTGCCCACTGCTCCGGGTGTGTGTTCACGGTGTGTGTGTGTGCACTTGGATGGGTTAAATGCAGAGCACAAATTCCGAATATGGGTCACCATACTCGGCCACACGTCACTTCACTTCTTTTCACTGAAAAAGCTAGCTAGAAAGTAGAAGTTTTTTTAATATAAATTATTACTTTTTGGTAGCACTTTACAATAAGGTCTTGTTTGCATTAATATATGAACTTGAACTTACAAAGAACAATATTTCCATAGCATTTATTATCTTAGTGTTATTTAATAATATAATAAGAAGTTGTATATGTTAACAGTTCAGGTGCTGTGAACTAATGTGAACAATGAACAATTCTATTTTAACTAACATTAACAAAGATTAATAAATGCCATAAAAATGTTTTTGTTAGTTTCTATCATCTAATGTAATGCATTAACAAATATTATGAGATAGTTCATCTGAAAAATGCAAAAATTATGAAAAATCTTCTACTCACACTCATGTCATTCCAAAACCATAAGACTTTGGTTAATCTCCGAAACACAAAATATTTTTTTTTATGAAACCAAGGACTCGCGAAATCGCTAGCCTGACATCCCGGGGCTTACGTTTTTGTGTTTTCCAGTCGGGCTACCAAAATATATTACCGCCCTGCCTGACGGCCTATCTTGAATAGTGACATAACATTCCTTCCTGATTCGCGTTGTTCACGCGCTTGTAGGAGTGAAACAGATCGTAGTTGATCATATAAACAGATAAATTCGGTACTCACTGTTATCTGCGCGCACACACTCAAAGCACGCACACAGAGAGCCGCATTTCAGAACAGCGAACACTGATCTGATTCCTCTTTCACGTATCCTTGCGTCTGAATGGACACATACACACAAAATTATCTCAAAATAACTGTCTCGGCAAGTATTCTCATAAACACAGTCAGTTATGTCTTAAGTGAACGTAAACAGTGGAGAAAGAAATCGCATGTGCATCATTGTTGGATCCCTGCATTCGGTCTTAAAGGGGCAGCAGCCTAAATCCCTGCTGTTCCATAAGCGCCACCTGTTGTCAGAGAGTGACATTTGCGTCTCATTCAACCCGTATGTGGTTTTTGTTTCGTTTAGATATGTTTTATGTAGTATAGTTTCACAAAGCTAAAGTCAGACCATTCTGGTTTTGCTTCAAATTTCGAAATTATACAATCTAAATAACATGCATTTAACGTCTTTGTTTGGATCGTAATTAAAACGCAGTGGTTGCCTCTAATTTAAATGGAAAGAGCACTTTGTTTATATGAAGGGATTTCTTTTATTTGTATTATTATTTATGTGATTTGGGATTTGTTTTAAAATTTCAATTCAAATTTCAATAATAAAAATGTAGTTTTATTATTGAACATATTTCAATTTCACAAAGAAATATGTTGAATTTTGTCTGAGAAATAATAAAAGAACACCTTTTCATTTGTAATTTGTCTAAAATCTCATTTTGTAAAAAAAAAAAATAGTGAGAAAATTATATTGTGAAATCAGTATCCTGAATTGTATTGCATTGAGAGTTGAGTGAATCGTTACATCCCTATATGATTTTGCTCATCTGAAAAATGATACAATCGGTCACTCAAAATCCATAATATGATTCAAGCCGTGACTTTTGTGATCCGTTGCACACCTACTCTCTTGACTCAATATTTGAAGAAAAAATACAATCAAAAGCTGAAGTTTTTGATCATGCTCATTTGTCCTTAGTGAAGTTCAGTTGATGTCTTTTTTTATTTGGGCTAGTTAAATTCATTTTGGGCTAGTTAAATCTGAAGAATGCCTGCCCGAAGTGCTACCAGGGATTTTGATATTTTGCAAGCCCTGAAACCGGAGCCGTTTCTGTTCCTCCATTGAAAGTCCAGGTAACCAAAACTTTCAAAAGGTCAAAAAGGCATCATAATAATGAATCCATATGGCACAATTGCTTTTTATGATTACCAGATTGAATTTAAGCTTTTATTTACTTCTAAATAATGCTCAACACTCACACATAGAGCACATCACATATGGTAAACAATGAGGCTCAAACGTGACAGACACCTCTCAGGTTTCATAAAAAATATCTTCATTTGTGTTTCAAATATTAACCATAATCTTATGGTTTTAGAAAATTGGTTACATTTATGGGCGTTACAGAGTCATTCATTTGATTCAATGAAAATATTCAAAAGATTCAGGCAATGCCAGTTGACATCTGGAACTTCATTCCTAACATATTGTAAGGTAAAATGTAATGCTCAAGAATCGGCTCAATTACATAAAAACTAGCGACGCTACCACCTAACTACTGAGAAATGTTGCTTCAGTGTTTCCAGCTATGCTCCTGCTCAACAGTCACGTATCTGAAGAATGTCAGTTATAACTTTCCTCCTTTTTCCTCTTCTCACCCTCTCTGGGTTTCGACTAGCGTGTCACATCTGTGCAGGTCGCAGGGCGGGTCGATTATCAGCCCAGACAGTGATCTGCTCCAGGACTCTGCTCTCTCTCTGATTACACTGACTGCACATTGCAATCAACGTTCCATCTGATTTAGTAGATACAGCCCCCCTCTGATCCCCATTCTCCTTTCTGTGTATAAACAACCGTATAAACCGTAATCAACGTATAACAGCAATGCGCCTCAAAATAAAGGAAAAGCCGTGCATGGCTTTATGATGTGGAGAACACTTGACACAATCATCCAGACAATGTCTGCTGTAACTTCATATACATCAGAACAAAATATGAAATACAATATAAAATCAAATATATGCAGTATGTTGGAAGAATATGTCTAGTACAGTATTTTCATATTGAATATGACACGGTCCCATTTAACTGGAGACAGAAAAAAGTGTGTAAGACAGGAAGAGCACGCTGCACAGAGATTACAACAGTGACGTAGCGCAGCTGTCCTCACATGCCCTCTCTTCACGAGAGGCCGCCTCTGCCCCTCCTTTAACAATCTCACTTTCCCTTGCTCTCCCTGCCATCGATTTTACCTCACTCCCTTTCTCGTTTTTTATGATATGCTTTCTGCTTCAATGCTGCAATGTGGCAAACATTAACATTAACCTCAAGCCATCTGGACTACTCATTATAAAAGAGCAATATCTGCTTTTCACCCCCTCCCTCACTTTTTTACTATTTTTTTTATTTTCCCTCAAAGCCACATTAACCCACTTCAGCAGTTTCCTGAATTTTGTCTAAGTGAATGCTGCAGTTAAAGAAAAGAATTATATACCATGCAATGCTTTAAAGCTGAATACTGTCATCTGGTGACCAAAATGTACATATTTTTACACATTTATTAAAATGTTTTAAATCTTTACACATTCAAACTTTTAGCTAACTAATAATTTAGCCAATGACGTGCTCATGGAACAGTGATACGAACAATTAATGAGAATCTCCAGTGTTTGGAAAGCTGCCCAAAACAATGTAGCTAGCTAAGCTGTCAACAACTGTAAAAAAAAACAAAAAAAACAGCTAAGCTAAATCAAAAAGTAGCTAAGAAGAAAGTAATTATACTAAAAGCCATATTTAATATTCTTTCATATTGTTTTAATACAGTAATATGAATACATTAAGCATTTTCCTTTGGACGAATAGCCCCAAACGTACCAAAAACAAACAGCTAAGCTAAATCAAAAAGTAGCTAAGAAGAAAGTAATTATACTACAAGCCATATTTAATATTCTTTCATATTGTTTTAATACAGTAATATGAATACATTAAGCATTTTCCTTTGGACGAATAGCCCCAAACGTACACCATTGGTTGGTCAGGATGTTAAGAAGTAGAGCTAATTAGCTAATTTAGCTAAAAAGATGCTCTGATAGTGCCACAGAACCACAATGTTTAGGGGAAATCAACCTAAAATTGGCTTGTTTACACTACAATTCAAAAGTCTGTTTGTTTTGTTTTAAGAAATTAATACTTTTATTGAGCAAGGATGCATTAAATTGATCAATAGTGACAGTATAGACTTAATGTTACAATATATATAGATATAGATATCAAATAAATCCTGTTTTTATATAATTTTTTGATTCCTTAAACAATCCTGAAAAAAATGATTCACAGTTTACAAAAATATTAAGCAGCACAACTGATAATAATAACAACATTGTTAACGATAATAAATGTTTACTGAGCAGCAAATCAGCATATTAGAATGATTTCTGAAGGATCACGTGACACTGAAGACCGGAGTAAAGGCTGCTGAAAATTCAGCTTTAATAAATTACATTTTAAAATACATCAAAACAGAAAACAGTTATTTTAAACTGTAATAATATTTCACAATATTACTGTTTTACTGTAGCCGTGATGAGAATTATTTCAAAAAACATTTTAAAATAAATCGTACCAAGCCCAAACATTTGAAAGGTATTGTATATCTCTGAATATTAAGCTTTAATAGGACAAAGTCTTTTTAACACTGAAGAAATTACATGCTTTAAAACTGTCTAACATAAGCACTAGTGCACAATCTATAGTTTACATACAATAAAACTCGATCTCTGTAAACGCCACTGTCAAGCCATGATTGGGTCACGTCTAACACCCTTAACCAGATTGTGATTTAATGCAAGCCACAAATGTCACCACTAACTGCAGCTTTAAGTAAATCAAGCCAGTTTTGTCTGTGGAACATTTCATCCAAATTTCCATTCATCAGTGTGGCCTCTATCAATTGTAGAGTAATGCGCAGTGGAGACAGACATGAGAGCAGAGCCCCTACAGGGCCGAGGAGCCGGTCCTACAGAGTGCTGCAGGGACCCAGGCGGCTGAGTTATAAATAGAATGGAAAACCCTGATCAATATTAGAGAGACAGACAGAAAGAGTCAGCCAAGAAACTAAATCTCCAGCCTCACACAAGCAAGCGTCTGGCCTTAAGGTAGTCTTGGCTATGGCAAATACATACACTTGCACAAACAACTGCCTTCAAATACACACATAAATTTGGTTGTGATCTGCATCAGCCTGTTAGTCTCGGCCTAGCAGAGCTTCATTGTGGCTTAACTTCAGTAACGTTTCACACACACAAAGGATATCATACATATCACACACATATCAAATGGCTTCTCCCTTTTTTTAAGTCAATAACCTTTACTTTAAGTCATACTTGTATGTTGATAATTCTTATTGCTAGTCAGATGCAGGCAGTATTAGAGGGAGGGAGATACTTATAATACAGAGCATCTGACTGGACGAAAATGTGTATGTGTATACGCCCCCTGAGTACAGGATGAGCAATAATTCATAATTCTGAACCATTTTCCCAGAAATGCAAATTTAAAAGTGCGTTTAAATGATATTTTATTTAAAAATTTCATTTAAAATGTTTGTCAAAATTAATTTAGTCAAATTCAGGAGTACATTAACAAACAGGTAGCCTCAAAATATACTTTATTATTATTATTATTATTCATTTGTTTTTTTAAAAGTAGCATTGTACCAGAATATTGACTGCTGTAAATTTTCTGGCGAAAACACCATTAAATTCTAACTGAAGGAGAAAATAGGGTGAACATCTTGCCTGAAAATATAAACAGAAACAACTATTACTTTTAGACTGGAAATAATCATATATAATCACATTTAATGTAATCCAAATAACTGTATACAATGCATAATTGTGTTTGCATTTTTCAAGACGTTCTTCTTGCATAGTGGCTGACTAAGAAATAATTTTTTCCTGTCTGTCCCATAAACGAGTCACAACGCTTACATTTTTGTGGAAAATCAACCCACAAATGGCTTAGTTAGAGTTGTTTTGACATGAAATAGAAAGTTAAAATTTAATGCTTGGCTTTGAGATAAAGGTTATAAAACACAAAACACAGGTTCAAACTGTGAATTAAAGATGTTGCCATATGGTTCATAATGATAAATTAAGTTCAACATGCAAAATCTGTTATAGTCTGTCCTGTGTAAACAGTCTTCAGATTGCTGCATACAATAAAAGAATATAACTCAAAATCTTATTCATATAGTCAAGTTTCCTCTGAGCGGTTATCTATCTAGCATGCCGTTTCAGAGTAATTTATGGGGCAGAAATACCCAGAACAGGCTGAGGGGCTGAACGAAGCTTTGCGGGTGGGGGGATGTAACGGAGGAGCACAGCTGTGTAACTCAAACCTCCAAAACAGCTGGTGCCAGCATTTTCTCTCTCCATCTAATCCCCCAGCATGCCATTTTATTCCAAATAAACAGCCGTAGAAAATTTTCCATATTTTCAGGGTGGGCTTAAGCATCCGAGCATAGTTAGGCATAGTTTTTCCTGCCCTCAATCACTTTAATAAGGAATGGGACTAAGACTGAAAGTGAGAGAGAGTGGAAGAGGAAGAGTGGAAAGAGTGACCCTCTCTTTCCAGGCCAATGGTTTTGAGTCTCTTGGCTGGTCCCTATAAAATGTGATCTGGCTTATATAAAGAAATGTTAAAATTGCTCCCTTGAATCACCGTGTAAACGGGACCCTCGTGGTAGAAACACCCCCCACAATTAAGCAAATTTTACCTCAGGCATGCTATAAAATGCAGGATATGTATTTGTGCCTTTAAATCCATGACAATATGTTTCCTGAATTCTTAAATATCACTGCCTGTGCCACTGTGAACAAAGAGCTTTTTTATATTCTCCCCTAATATAATTGGTCTGTTCTTGCTTAAGGCAATTTAAATACAGCCTGTCAATTAAATCAGTTTTAAAAGTTTGAAGGCATCACCTTCCCACACACACCTGCTGATTTATTTTTTCCAATGTGAGAAATGATAGAGAGAGAGAGAGAGAGACAGACAGACAGACAGATAAATAAACAGATAGACAAACGGACTGACGGATGGAAGGATAGAAAGATAAGTAGATCGTTAAGTAGAAAGACAGACAGACAGACAGACAGACAGATAGATAGATAGATAGATAGATAGATAGATAGATAGATAGATAGATAGATAGACAGACAGACAGACGGACAGATAAGTAGATCGTTATACAGACAGACAGATCTATATCTATAGTCTGCAGGACAGATTTCCATTACGACCTTCATGATGGTTCAGCTCAGTGTCCTGTAAAATACTCTGTGTAAAGCACGGTTGTTTTGGTCCATGGTGTCGCACACAAAACCTCCATTCACAGGCACAGAACGACTGGGGGTTTCCCTATCTGCTCGTAAATATAGATGCAATTAAAGCTGACAAAGATGTAGACTGTAGAGTGGGGCAGATATAGAGCAGTGTGAATGAACAGCAGGATGAAAGCCAGAGCGCGCTCGCGAGCGTATGGCACACCAGCCTGCGTGCTTGTAATTGTTCTGCAAATTCAGACAGCTGCTTCTCTCTCTCTTTACGACAGCTGTAGCCAAGCTGAGTGGAGGTTTTAATCAAAACGTAATGAATTAGCCAAGTGTGGCATGGTGAGACAGTTGAGTAAACCTAAACAACCATATAATTTCCACTGTTCCATCCTCCGGGCCGCATGTCAATCATGCCATCGGTGCCGCTGTCATTGTTCTGTGCCACCAGTGATGCTGCCTGCTGATGCCAGGACTGGCAGTGCCTCATGCAGCCCGCGGGCAGCTGTCTGTGGGCAGGGAGCAGAAGGGAAGGGAGGGGATGGAGCGAGGCGATAACACAAGACACAAAGAGACTCTATTGAACATAACCGGCTGCACAGTTTAACTAAATTATCACATAAACGGGACGGTTCAAAGAAAAGGAGATCAAGATAATATCAATAATTCAATAAATAATGCATTGAATATTTGTCAACATAATTGCATTCTGTAAATCTACAAACTTCCTGGCGCTAACAATGCTGCAAGTGTGTTGCTAGTGGGCACCTGCTAGCATTAGTCCCTCGCTATGGCCCAGAGCAGATGGACTGCCAACAGCACTTCTGTCCCATGTATAGTGTCTGAAACCAGGGCTCTGACCTCCTTAAAACAGCCTGTTTATGTGTGTGTGTATAGAATAACAGCATGCAGAGCATCTGCTGAGCAGCGCAGCTATTATGACGTGATTTGCAAAGGGTTAAAAGAGAAAAACAAAAGACTCATGTGAGCGAGTGTATTCAATTACTAATGCGCAGAGAAACTATTAAACAACACATGCCTCTCTCTCTTTGTATGCGTGTTTTTGAAGATCTACTTGCCTCCGGGGCAGCATCAGTCTACGTCTTATTTAGGTTCATTTGTACTCTATCAAGAAACCTGCTGGATGGGCTCATGCAAACACACACACATACATGCAAATGAGTCAGGACACAGTTCTAAGTCCTAAGAGCTATTCTGAACTGTTCCCTAGCGTAACATGATAGACTAGCACAGCTAAAGCTGATCTTTCTGCATTGTCTGTGTTGTGTGAGGGAGTGTACTGTTCTAAAAAAAGTGCAATATTTTTGTACCTTTTTGTCTGTATTGAATGTGCAGACTAGCAATAGTCATTTATTCATTAACAAAAATGCACCAATTGCTTGTGGATGTAAAATTAGACCGTTTTCTGAGCAACAAAATATTATTTATTATATATTATAAAAATTTGTATTTATTATAATAAAGAAATTGTTTTAAACACATCAAAATGAAGTCAATATCCTCATGTAAACTGTCAATTCCTCAATGTGTAATGACTAACTTTAGCTGTTTTATTTCCATTATGTTAATTTTCTTGCCATTGTGTCATTAATCTAGTTAATAATTAAATAGTTAATAAAGAAGTAAATAAAAGTTATAAATTAAAATAAACTGTTTTGGTGTGTTAGAATGCATGAGTGTTAGAATGCTCCCTTAGAAGCCAGCTGCCTCTGTACCTAACTCACTATGTTTTGGCACAGAGCTCAAGTGTGTGTAAGTGTTAGTGTGTGACTTTCTCTAGATAGGGTGATTACTAAGATTAATGACTTTACCCACAGTCTTCAGTCTCCCCTCCTCTTTCAGCCACACCAATCACCTCCTGACTGACAGGACCCAAGGGCACTTCAGGACCTGTCTTCTAGCCCCGCCCCTATCAAGACAGTTTACCCAGCATGCCCCCTGGAGCCACACTAACTGCCAGCAGTTCCATCCCACAAACAACTCTCTGTCATTAGAACCCCAAGGATGGCCGTGGCGACCACAGGCATTATTAGTGGGAAGGGCAGTTCGGGTTCTAGTATCAGGGTTAGCATTTAAGCTGCGGGAAGCAGATTGTTTCCAGCACATGTCATTCCTTTAAAACGCGTTCCAAATGCTACAATAAAGAGCTACAATATGGGAGCATGTTTAAACACCCACACACGGCGCTTGGCGTTGAGTTTTAATGGAGAGCACGATCTTAATGAGGCTTTTCAGCGTAAATATGACACGCTTGAGTGATGGTAGAAATAACGGACCTTGGCGTGACCGCAATGGCTCAGCAACAATATTTTGCCACGTTTACCGGTATTGTTATTTTTGACTCAAGCTCTCTGTATTTATTGCCTCATTTAAAAATCAATACTGACAATGTATCGCCTGGTAGCCCCAAAACACAATGTATGAAAAAGGGTCTTTTGAAAAAACCCATTAGTACAATGGTGTTTGTAGTGTGTGTTTCTTTGCAAAAAAAAAAAAAACACAGGCTGAGGGGGGAAAGAAAAGAGGGACGGACGCAAAACAAAGGAGGAAGAAAAACCAAATTAGAAGACAGTATGTGAAAGAAGGCAGCTAGGATTGGCACGGAAGAATAAACACATGAGGATGGAAGTTGACAGGGAAAGAAACCAAAATACCACAACGAGGGCAAAGGAAAATATGATCAAAACCCTCCATAACCCTCCATGTGACCTTACGTTTCTCACACAGGGCGAATGACGCAGCCCATGATCTGATCTCAGGGCTGCTTTGACAAGAGTGGCAGCTCCCTATTGAGAGAGGTTAGGATCTCTCAACAGGCCAATCATCA
This sequence comes from Sinocyclocheilus rhinocerous, assembly GCF_001515625.1. Classification (NCBI taxonomy): domain Eukaryota; kingdom Metazoa; phylum Chordata; class Actinopteri; order Cypriniformes; family Cyprinidae; genus Sinocyclocheilus; species Sinocyclocheilus rhinocerous. The sequence continues at coordinate 1,832,702 of NW_015634502.1, forward strand.
CATGGGAGCGAGACAGGTGGAGTGAGAAGATGTCAATCAAAAAGCTTTCTGAAAGAACACCTAGGGTCAGATGCACATAGTGCAGTCATTTACCCCTTAAAAGTGTAATAAAAACTACTGTAAGAAAGGAGAATGTCATACATTGTGACATTACATACTGTAATTTCTGATGAATTTAATGCATCCTTACCAAAAAATAAATAAATCAATAAAAAATACTAAACCCAATCTTATGAACGGTATTATATTGTACGGACTATTGTAATGTGTTGTATCTGGGTTTGAATCAGCTCTCTCTCTCTCGTTTGCAGCTTGTTCAGAACTCAGCTGCCAGACTTTTAACAAGTACAAAGGGGAGAGAGCATATTACTCCTGTGTTAATCAAACTGCATTGGTTACCTGTACGATACAGAATTCATTTCAAAGCGTTGCTGTATGTTTATAAGGCTGTGCATGGTCTATCACCTGACTATGTTACTGATTTAATTAGTGTCTGTCAATCCAGCAGATCTCTGCGCTCGAATGAACAACTACTCCTATTGGTTCCGCGATCTCGTCTAAAATGTAGAGGGGATCGTGCTTTCTCTGTGGCAGCTCCTAGGCTCTGGAATGCCCTTCCTCTGTCTATTAGAACTTCTCCAACTTTGGGTGTTTTTCAGAGTTCGCTTAAAACTCATTTGTTTTCTCTAGCTTTTGACAATGTTTTTTTAGCTGTGTATGACATATTCTGCTGTTACTATTATTATGTATTTTTATTTTATTTTTTTATTTTACTATTATTATTTTTCATTTGTTTTTATATTTTTCTTCTTCTTCTTCTTCCCCCCCCCCTTATCTTTTTCTGTACAGCACTTTGGTTCCAGTCGTGGTGTTGAAAGTGCTTTATAAATAAAGTTTGAGTTGAGTTGAGTTGAGTTGAGGTATAGTAATTGGTTCTCAAGTCAATTGGTTCTTAAAGGCCACTTCACAGTGCACCAACAGATGCCGTCAAATGGCAACAGACACGTTCGTTGAGTTTTGTCTGACCAGTGTGTTACCCCTGTCTGTGTCTGTCGGCATTTGTCGGTGCTTGTTTTTCACTGACTGAACATGTTGAATTGGCATTTGTCAAGTCTTGGAACATCTTAGAAGTGACGTACTGTACTTGGTCTGCTGTGGCGTTGATCTGTGTCTGTGTAGTGTGGTGTGGTGCAAATTGGCCTTAAGTCCATAACTGATTTGACATCAGAAGTGTAGGGAAAGAATATCAATGGAAATGGTTTTGATTTTGGTCTGTTAATCACCCATAAAAACACACACCAACAATTAGGAGTGACATTCGATTGAGTAACAGATGACAGAACATTCTTAATGTGATTGTTCACCTAAAAACAAAAATTCTGTCATCATTTACTCACCCTCCACTTGTTCCAGACCTGTATGAATTTCTTTCTTCTGTTGAGCATGAAAGAAGATATTTTGATGAATGAAAGTAACCAAACAGTTGATGGTAGCCATTGACTTCCATAGTATTTTCCCCATACTTTGGAAGTCAATGGCTGCCGTCAACTTTTTGGTTTCCAACATTCTTCTCTATATTTTCTATTGTGCTCAACAGAAGAAAGAAAATGATAGTAAATGATGAAGAAAAAAAAAACTTTTTTTGGGTGAACTATCTCTTTAATAATGCCATTAAAGAGATTTTCATCTGAATCAAACACAGCCTGATCTGTATATTTTACAGTGTGGATTCCTGAGAAGAAATCAGAATAGTTTACTGATGTCAGATGGGAGTTTCACTTTGTGAAAGTTATGGTGAAAAACTCATTATTGGTGCAGAGCAAGGGACGGTAAATTAAAGCGACAGTTGCGATACGTCATGCCGACAAACCAAATCGCACTTGCCCTAGCCAACAGAAAGAAGTGCACCTCGCTCAAGTCATGTGTTGTAAAATGAGCAAAGGATATGGATTAAGATCTCACAGGATGCTTGCCAAGCATTAGAGGGTGAGGAGGCGGAGCCACATGCTAGAATAATTGCATTTGAAGTCCGCAAAAGATGTTAATTAAGTTAGACTTCCTTTAACATATAATGTGGTTTGAACCATGAATCACGCTATATGGACAGCATGGACTGGAAAGGGCAGTTGATTTTACCGATAAGGTAATGCTAATCAGTCAAGCACGAAGAAAAGGGAGAGCCCTTTTAATATCTGGTTTCAAGGATCTGCAATATCTTGTTGTAAACATTGCCATTGCAAATGATGTCTAATCTGGAAAATGTGAACGAGACGTTGTAGAAGCAGGGCTCATACAGAACATCTGATCAAAATTCAGGATCTACTCTCATTATCATACAAAATGACTGATAATGGAAATGGCAGAAGGGATGAGCTGTGGTAAATATCAGGAATAGGAAGACAAGCAAGGTTGAAGGAGGAGTGATGGTTCCCATCTGTGCGGTGCAGTGAAGTTTGCCATAAAGAACCCTGCACACGTTAATCAGAGGCTGACAGCAGTGTTTCAGAAGACATATTCAAAACTTCACCATGTAGAGCAGCAGTTCGCAACTGGCTCTGATTTAGGATCCAGATTGCGAGTGGCCCTACATGGTACCAAAATTGTTTATTGAAAACCTTACTTCAAAAGTAAACCTTAAAATCCAAAAAAAATATTTGTATTACCATGTAGCGTGTAGGTCCATCAACAAATTATATACAGTGGATATAGAAAAGAATCACCCCCTTTTAAAATAATCACATTTTGCTGCTTTGCACCCTAAAATGAAGAAGGACACAGTTTTTGTTTTATCCAGCTGTATTTACTCAGTGCAACTTATAACATCCAAGTGAAAGATATAACACCAACATGTTATATAGAGTGTTATATATTACACTGTTATATATGTTACACTGTTACACTGTATATGTTATATACAGTGTTATATAGTTATATATTAGTTATAAATATATAACTATATTTTTATACTACAAAAATATAGTAAATACAAAATGCCAATTCTAAATGAAAATAAATAATTTATTTAATAATAAATTCTGTTATATGTGTGTATAGCTTTTATACAGTAAATCTTTATACAGTAAATAAATATAAATATTAAATAGATGTTTGCAATTTTTATTTCAAAATATTTAATAATAATAATAATGAATACTGTGTGTATGTGTACATAAATGTTACATATGGAATACATATTTATTTTGCTTTCCTTATGATGCATGACTATACAGTTGCATTTTATTATTTGCATTTAAGCGGACAATGTCTGGATAGGGGACAATGTCTGGATAGGGGCAATGTCTGGATAGGGGACAATGTCTGGATAGGGGCAATGAAACTAAGTTCAGTAAAAACCGATGACCAACTATTGCACAAAACCTTGTTTCACCACGAAATATAGACTAAAGGTGAATGCTGTAAAAATGTTATTAATCGACTACTGAAACACATTTATGAGAGAATCAATAGCTAATTTAAGTTTGATACGCAGTCACTGCTTCACGATTGACTCTTCAGACACACTTCACTTCAAACACAGTTTGCTGAAGTTCACAGTCTGACCCACTCAAGAAAGTCTGGACAAGCGATTTCAAATGGGGCTTCCACTCCAAAACAACCACTTATGCATCATTTGGCCGTCAAAGCACTGGGCAATCTCCCTATCTAACTGTGTGGATTAAAGGCAGCCTCTTAATTGCTTCCTTTGAGGGCAGGGAGGATTAGATCAGAGGCAATGGAGAGGTGATGAGGACCCCGGCGCCTAAACTGGGCCAAGACTACAGTTCTCCCAGGATTCCCCAGTGTAAATCACTGCGCACCAAGCAATCATTAGCATGAGACCCATAAAGGACTTCTGGGAAAGGATTTCAAAGACTTATGAGGCATCAATGCTGTCGCAGAGCTATTTAAAGAGGCTAAACTTTAAGGGTTGTGTGTTGAGTGACAGTTAGGGGAATCAGGTGTTGCACAGTCCATCTACATATTTAAAATATTTTCTACCAACACTTGCACCAAGAAATGCGTCTAGTGAAGCCTAGTTACACAGGCCTTCCCTAAGATCATTTGGCTTTCCAACAACCTGCTGAATAGTTGATTATGAATATGTTGTAAATAAGTTTACTAAAAGTCTGCTAGTTGATGCAAGCAAGCTAAATGGCAAATTAGTCATTAGTACAGTTTACTTCGGCTTACGACAGATGCAAAACCCCACACATCCTAAACATAGGGAAACAGTGAAGAAATTAGTAGAAATTAATGTATGTGTGTGCGGTTTCGGGTTGGGGGTGGGCAAACAAGCTGTTGTCTCTGCTGCTTCGAGGCAAGGCAGACAACACATTATAAAGCCACAACCCACTACACAGACACCATATGCGCTGAAACAAATACACGGGCATCAGATGTGACACAACAGCACCATTCATACCAGTCATATACTCAAACAACAACTAAATTTGACCTTTCTCTTTCAGTTGGCTCCAGGTAAAGACATTTTATAAATCCCCCTAAAGTGCATATTTGACGTAATATCTGTCAAACACAGTGAACTGATGTGAGTCATGCCTGTTATGCAGTATTTTGAACTAGTGAACTAAATAGCTGACTAGCTTTTGTCAGCTATTTTTAAATTAGTCTTAGTCTTAGTCCTGTGTAAAAAACGTAACTTTTAGTTATCATCATATTTAGTCAACTTGTCCTGTTTTAGTCAAGTTTTAGTCAACTAAATATCTAAGAATTTTAGTCTAGTTTTAGTCAGTGGAAACTTACACATTTTCGTCATGATTTATAACAGGATATCACTTGAAGGCTAAATAAACACCAAAGACTTCAGATATACACTTGCCCTGTCTACGTTATGAAAACTGGTGTAACATAAACCAACTCTCAAATATTATAACAGAGAAAATCCTAATAGTAATTCCAATAATTCCAAATTGCATTAATGTTTCTCTTTTAAAACAACGGCAAAAAGACTTATTGCTGCACAGAGGTTGCGTAAGTAATGTTACAATCCACAACCACTATTGCAAATAATACAGTCGAGATCCATGACAGAACACAGACTGGTTAAATGACGTTTCATTTAAGCAGAATACCTCAAATGAAGATCGCTGAACTCCAGCTTACTTGTACAGTACTGTATGTCTGTGTTTTCAGATCACGGCGCCTCTGCAGAGAGAGCGCATGTGAATGGTTGCCAGATTGCATAAAGCAAAAAGCCGGGCAAAGTATGTATCCGTTTAACAGAAAAGCTCTGATAGGGGGATTTGAGGTCTTGATATCTGGCAACCGCAAACAAGAACGGTTGCATAATAGAGTCTTGTACAGCAGTCTGAAATATTTTGGCTCCAGTTTTTTCAACAAAAATAAAAAGGTTTTGGTAAAGTTTTTGTTATTTTTAACTACATTTTAGTCTCGTCTTTTTTCGTCAATGATATTGCATGTTCATTTAGTCTCAGTTATCGTTTAATGACCTTATTATCGTCTCGTTTTCGTCAGGGGAAAAAAACTCATTGACAAACATTTTTCGTCATAGTTTTCGTTAACGAAATTAACACTATTTTGAACTTACCTTTTGAAAGTCTGAAAAAAAATGTGTGCTTTGTCATTTAAGGAAGTATTTCTATAAATAAGTTCAGACATACAGAAATGTACTCTGACCAAGCTCCGACACTTTAATTAATTTTTACATGAATTATTGTAAATAAAATAAAGAGAGGCCTAAAGGGATAAAAATAAATTGTTAATATTTAATACTTTTTAAGATAATGATGCTATCTTAATAATTTAAACAATTCCATTAAACAGAATGGATTCTTTTAGAGTAAAACAAAATAATTAATACCAAAAACATCACAAAATTCATAAATTCCATTACTAATACTGACATTGGCATGTTCTCACCAAAATGATATTCTAAAGGAAACTGACTGGCATTATTGCAAATGACAAATAAGATGGAAAGCTATTAAACTGACAAGTTTTGTTTTAAACATCTAATTTAGAGAAATAAAAAAAGATATAAATATATTAAATATACAGAATATTTCTTAATAAATTACATTAATAATAATTACGTTAATAAACATTTGCTTATATCAAAATAGTTAATAATTAAATAAAAATTTACAAATACTAAATTACTCTAATTATAAATGACTAAATAAAAAAAATCCCTCATGCTTAAATTATTCAACAATAATTCAATGATTCAATTATTTAAATTAACCACTATGTTCACTCTACTAATATGATTTGCGCCTTTAAAATGTAAAATTTCATCCAATATAAAGAAATATGTATGATGGGGCCATTAAAATGTACTGCATAGAAGAAATGCCCCATGTGTATATTCATTTGCATGTATCGTGGCTTTATGTGTGTATAATTATGTGTCTGTGAAAGTGTGTGTGTCCTATTTTGGGCACTGAAATGAGGATAGTATGTGATGCCAAGCGAGAATGTCAGTCTCTGACCTGGGAGGTTCTGGTCTCCCTTCTCGTCTCTGTCTTTCATCTGTCACTTCTCTCTTTCAACACTTTGATCTGTTGCTCTGTGTCAAACACCCTTCAGCCTTAAGATCTCATGCCTCCATGGTGCAATACCAAAGCGGCTTCAAAGTCAGACAGCGAGAGACAGAGAACTATAATACTCAGTTTCTTTCAGCACCTTCCCCTAGCGGAGTAACTGTAAAATGTACAGCATAATTCAGCCAGCACAGCTAACTATAGCCACCGCAGGATTGTTTGTGTGATATACCAAAGTACAACAGATATCAAAAATGTAATTTTGAAAATTTAGCTAACTGATCCAGATGACAACGTACTGCTATGCAATACAGTTCAGACAGTGTGACACGAAACACATAAGTTTCATATGTTCACGTTTTTAATTTGACTTCATGAAATGTGTTTCTTTCTGTAATTTATCTATAAATCAAATCCAGATGGGATGTAAAGTAATC
>NW_015634502.1:1839687-1873185 GCF_001515625.1 Sinocyclocheilus rhinocerous
ATATTATTTTTTTATTATTATTATAAATTTTTTTATGAAATATATTTTATTTAGTTTTCTTTCCTTTAAAAAAATAATACAAAAAATGTATGATCAATCACAAATTGCGTGCGTTTTTAAATCTGTTGACAGCCATAGTTTTATTTCAACAAAGGATACTGCATGCAGAGGCCGTGCAAATCTCCAAAACAGCAACAGCAAACGACTTCCAAAACCTCAGAGACGTCAGGGGGAAATCAGAGGAAGCCCCTCAAAGGGTAAATTACATGCTGAATTGCCTGACTCATCAATTCAGTTAAAACATGTTAGCCAGAGAGGGAATTTTTCAAGCTGAATAACATGTCTTCAATTGTCTTGTCACAACACACCACATTAAAGCAGAATGCTGCTGTCACAAAGAAAAGCTTCTTGTAAAGTTAAGACACTTGCGTCAGTGCATGTAGAAGTGCGTCTTTTTCAAGTTTCATTTTTCACAAAGGAGTTTCAGTAACGGCATTTAAACAGTGCTGTCAACGGTAAAGAAAAAATAAGAGTGTCACTTCCTGTTCAGCGGGAACGGCTTCCGTTGTCGTTATTTCAGACATTTTTCTGAGTCAAGATGGAAAATGATACCAATTTAATTTCCCATTTGTGGTCACAAAAGCGTTAGTTTAGACATGTATTGAGAGTAAACTAAATCAAGGGGATTCCAACCAAACTTGAAAAGGCTTTCAAATCTGTGCGAAAGATGTTTTGATATACCTGCTGGTTTCAATTGAAAATTTCAGTTTTGATCCCCAGACGTGTTCTTTGTGGTAGCACCTTGCTCAATGACGTTTTCAATTTTTTGAAATTTTCAATTAATTACATTTTTATTCGTAATAAAAAAGGAGTTTCTATCATGGATACTAATACTTTTTCATATGGTATTTTGGCATAAAGAATGGATCTTATTCACTCTTATTAAAGTTTAGCTAGGTGCGAAATGTGTCTTTAGTCATTTAAATTAAAAGGACATTTCATTTTATTATTATTATTATTATTTTATTTTTGTACAGACAATGAAATCATTGAGCTGCAGTGTTATTTTGGTCCCCATTTATGGCCAAAGCTTTATATTGGTCAATGTGGCGAATTGGCTGAACACTGGTGAATGTGATCACACCTAGATGATAAGGTTTTATTTGTTAATCATTTATCAAATTTAAACTTAATTCATTAGGCATCATGAACTAACAATGAACAAAAAAATGTATAGCATTTATTAATGTTAATTTATAAATATACCATTGTTCACTCTTAATTTAATTTATACACTGAAAAAAAATTTGGTACAGAAACCATTTTCACTCAGAAATTGTTTACAGTTAATTACAAAGAAATAGCAAGTAACAAATTGAATTAAACATGACATTTTGAAATAAAAGACTGAAATAGTACTTTTTAGTATTTTTTGCAGTGTACAACTTGAAATAAGAAACACGTCTTATATATAGTATTGATATATATATATATATATATATATATATATATAAATTAACATTAATCTAGAATAAAAAATGCAGTCAAATTCATGATATCTAATGTATTAACAAATTGAACGTTATTATAAAGTGCATCCTAGAGATGTCATGAAACCAAATAAAAGTGGTGTTAGTTTGGAGCTCAGTGACTTTCATTGTATAAGAAAAAGTTGAAACATTCTTCAAAATATCTTCTTTTGTGTTCTGCAAAATAAATAAAGTCATACAGCTTTGAAATGACATATGTGTGAGTAAATAATGACAGAATTTTAATATTTGGATGAACTTTCCCTTTAAAACTGACATTTAGCGCATAGTCACACTGGAATAAAATGCACTTCTACAATAAAATACCACATGCAAAAGTGCCGCAACTGTTTAGCGAATTCTCCCTTCAGTGCTGTGTCCTGTGACATAGTCATAGTGGTCACTAGCAGCTGCGCTGAGGTTGCGAAATAAAGTTGACACTCTCCTTCACACACAGCCTGGCAGAGCAAAGACAGGATGGGTCAAGTCTGTGGAGTTGTCTGTCTGCACTGTAACAGCTGGGGCATCAGCATTTCAGAAGAAACATTTTTATAGGGCTCGAGGACACCGTCGGTCTGTCACGCACAAACCTACTCGCTCTACTCAATCTCCCGGAATGTTCAAACAGATTCCCTGCACTTCTTTGTCCGCTCCCTCCATCTATTCTCTGATATTAAGAGTCAGTAATCCAAGACTCCCAGCGAGGCTGGACCACCTAGAACCTCAAACACTTTCTCTCATTCTCTCACACACATACTCCAATTAGTAGTGGTTTAGCAGAATCTGACCGGCAGACAGGGAGTTGCAAACAGTGAGTATCATGTAAATGCTTTCCTTTCATTATAAAGCAAACTAAAACGTGTGCCCGCCAGTCACAAACACCCTGACAAGTCAAGGACAATCCATGTACATTCCCAAATTCAATCAGTGGGGGCCAAAAATCTGGAATTTAAAATCCTTGAAAGTTCTCATAAATATTTACATAAAATGTAAATGCTTGCTACTGGATTATATATATATATATATATTTTAAATCTTATACTGAGTATTTTATCATAGATTTTAGATAAACATGAATGAATGTTATTATTTATTATTATTATTATTATTACAATTTTAATAAATTTATAAAGGATTAAAGACTGGTACTGTAGCTTTCTGTTGGTCAAAATGGCAAATTGTGAAAAACCTGAGCCTGTTGCGAAATCCACACAGGGAAATCTTTCCTCCTCATGCAAAATTCCCAAATGCATGGATTTCTATTGAAAATAAAGGATTTTGCCCAGTAAATGTAACTGCACTTAACACTGTACAATAAGGTTCAATTTGTTAATAATTTAACCAATTTAAACTTAATTCATTAGGCACCATGAACTGACAATAAACAAAGAAATTTATAGCATTTATTAATTTAATTTTAATTTAAAAATATATCATTGTTCACTGTTAATTTATATACCAAAAAAGATTTGGTGCAGAAACAATTTTCACTCAATAATTGTAATTGTGAAATTGACTAGCAAAGAAATAACAAGTAACACACTGAAGTAAATGTGAAATCTTTAAACAGAAAGACTGAAATAGTATTTTCATGCAAAACCTACTCTAATAATCTTTATTTACAACATCCCGAATATTTTTTTACTGTGTGCAACTTGAAATGTGAAACAAACCTTAGTATATAAAAATGAACATTAACCTAGAATAACAAATGTTGTAAAGTTTAGGATATCTAATGCATTAACTTAAGAAATTTAACTTTATCAAAGTGTTTCCAACAGATGTCCTAAAATCGAATAAAAGCAGAGTTTCACACTCAGGGTTGTGTGAACACAAACGACTGGTAAATTAGGCCCCACGGCTCAGATAGTTCAGGTGGCCTCTATTAAATTTCCACTAAACAGAGTTCCAGATGGCGGAACGATGGTGACCTGTAGCAGCAGTTTGAGATACAGTAATGCACGAGGGGTTTATCAGGGAGTCACTGTTTAATCAGCGAGGAGCCGTGTCTGGTTATCATCCGCACTCTTCAGGAGGTTACGTAAGGTCATGAGGAGTACTGTACGTGCACACGCTACTGATCGACTGATGTTAACCATCAGATGTAGTGGATATGGATGCACTGCACAGCTATGCGTATGATAGAAGACACCGTTCTGTTGTATCGCCTGACGCTAATATTTATTAGCTAGAACGCAGAGTTACAATATTTTTTAGACCATGCATTCTCAAAGGATAGAACCATGTGAGGCCCAATTAAGCAACAGATTGATGAAGGGTTGAAAAGAAAGTCCAAAAATAACCTGTAATGCTGCTTGTCCGAGCAAATTACTGTAGATGACTTAAACAGTAATACAGTAATACTCGTTTTATTTACGCACCAAAAACAAAGAGTTCTCATATTTCCTCTTGGTGAGTGTTAATTTTGGGCTCTGATTGAAAAATACTACTTAGCGGATGTGCAGTTTTCTGGCTGGCCTGTCCCGCTGCGGTCTCAGGGGTCACCGTATCTCACGTGGAGCGGAGAAGTGAGCGTGTTGTGAACAGTCAGCACCATCAGTTGTATTCTGCCCAGCTGCCCCACACATTGATCTGACAGATTGATTACCATAGAGCTGCAATGCTTCTGACTTTCATCTGTGACCTCCCTCTGCACGCATCTCTCTCTCACTCTCTCTCTCCATATATTTGACACGTGTATATACTGTGTATATATATATATGTATCTTATGAATTTATACATTCTTTGATTTAATTTCATGCTGTTTTATTTTATTCTGTGTCTTTTGCTCAGTTACAGTGAATCCAATATTTCTGTCTTGCCTTTGTCTTTTTCAGGTCTCTTGATCATTTCATTTATATCTGGGTTATAATTTCATCTCTACCATACTATGGGAACTATGGAAAACTAAAGAAACATATCATGGTAATAAATAATTGCAATATTCACGTACAGTTCTCATAAGTTTACAAGCCCCTGGCACAATGTGCAAGTTTTTCAAAAATTGTAAAAACTGTATTTTTTATACAGTACTAACTTGAAGCTATCTGAAATATAATATTTAAAATATATAATATTTAAATAAAAATATAAATTTGATTTAAAAATAAAAATGACATTTTTGGAATATAAGTATATATAAATACACACACATGCATGTATATATTTAAGAAAAATATAATATGTATATATATATATATATATATATATACACGCACAATGTTTTACAAAAAATATTGCCATAAACATACAAATAAATTTAAAACATATTTTTTGTTATTTTACTTTATGAATTTATCTCTCTTTAAAAAATGCTAGACAACGCTAGACATCTTACATATTATGCAGGAGGTATGAGGAAAAAAAAGGTACAAAAGATGTCATTGTGTTTTCAAAAGGTACACCGTTGTCCCTTAACGGTCCATATTGGTACCATACTAGTACCCAAACTGTACATATTAGTACCTAAAAAGTACAAAAGGTACCACCCCAATGACCGCTTTTGTACCTTTTTATCCGAGAGTGAAGTATATGTAAACTAATGACTGTACACAACTGTACCATGAACTTTAAACGGTACTGTAAAGAACAAACACCATTGCATTATCATCATGATTTATAAATGGCATATTGCTTTTAATATGAGCTACAATGACATCAAATAGGAGCTTCATGCATCAGAGGAAGTGTTTAGCTTTGCAAAGATAACACTGTTAAAAGCTGATATGACAGAACTCATAGAGGAATCAAAGCTCCATTATGTTACTGAATACTGACATATTCCAACTCCAAGAATTTCTCCCTTCAGACAGAGAGGCTTGCATGTCAGACTCTTTTTCGAAGAGTGCTCTCTCTCTCAGGAAGCACTGCTCAGAAAGCAGCCAGAGGATTGGGCTAACAGTTATTTACTGTAAATAGCAGGTCTTTCACCGAAACACCTAAAGAACTAGTAAAGTGTGAAAAGAAAGTTCTGTGGGGTTAGAACACTTTGATATTTCTTCTTGAGACCCGCAAGCTTCAGCCACAAGCGAGCAGGTCTTGTTTCGTGTCAGGAAATCGCACCTTTGACAGTTAGTCTTAATGTATAATGATATCTTTGCTTTATGTAGCAATCCAAAAGTCTGAGAGCACTAGTGGAAACGCTCTTTGCTCCATGTTAATTTTCTAAATAAACATTTTCAGGAGAAAATATGAAGAAAATCAGAATGTATTATTATTTGGTTTGTACCTCTTTTGCTTTATTGACAGCAGCACAAGAGCTGCATGAACTCCAGAAGTTAAAAACTTTTTGATCATGTTCTCCAGCATGACCATCTGTACAAAGAGAGTTCACTTGACCAATGTCACATATTTACTTATATGATTAGTAACCTAGAAATAGTGCAGAATCTAAAATATTTTATTAATTTTGCATAACCCTTTTTTTTGTTTGTTTGTTTAATAAGATTGTTTTATCAAAATGCTAAAAATGAGCATATTTCAAGGATTAAATCCAATCATAAATCCCAGATGTTCAATACATTGTCAGATTTATGGACTGTATATCTGACAGTATTGTTATAATGTAACTTACAACAATAACTATTACTGACATACCTGTAGACTACAAGATATCTCACCACAATAGTATTGCAAGCACCCCATATATATAAAACATTTTGTATATAAAAAAGTAATTTTCTTGAATAAAATTGTTATAACCCAACATGTGCTGCTTTGCTAATAGGCTACTGGCCCTTTATTTAAGAAGATAAGCACACCGAACACCTCCCCCTGTTGGAGGCTGACAGCGCTGTGAACTTGACCTGAGCTGACCCTCTTTCTCCCCCCCTCCCAAATTTCCGCTGCCAGAGCACTGGAGCACATTCCAGCTCCTCTGTGTTTACTGAACATGTGTGCGCCCAATGTGAGCACATGTGTGTTTGCTGCATCTTCCTGCTCAGCTGACTTGCAGTGCATTCTCACATGTGAAATAAATGGAAAGAGAGCCGATGTGTTTTAGTGCCTCTTCAGATGGCAGGACACCAAGGCTTGATATCTGGCACGGACGCCTCCAGTGCCACCAAACCAGCCGTGTGCTCCAGTTCGCTCAAACCACCATCCTGTTTGTTTTGACAAGCATAATATTTATTGTCCCAGCAAAAGCTTCAGAGACTGAGAGTTATAAAAAAAGGACTGGTGGACGAGCCAGGTCATGTGACCCCACTGGAAACCGATACGGCCCGAAACGAAGAGCTACATTAGATAAATCGCATAGCTCTAATGAGGTTGGTAGCCTAATCTTTCAAAAATGTAATTAATTTGATCATCTTTCGAGGGAGCCATTTCACCCCTAGAGACTTGCGGTTGTAACGTTTGCGAAGCGAATAGCCTGTTGAATGAGAGAAGGAGGGCAGTAAGAGTAATGGCCACTGTTTCTCGATCTGGCCGCCATGCGGGACCCCCGCCCCACCCTGCTCTTTGCTCCATTAGCAAAGATACCGAAACAGAGCTGAAAGTTTCATCGCACACACACTAACACACAGCTGCCACTGCAGAAACACTGCCGGTCCTGTTCAACTTCACTGAGATGAAGGGAATTTGAGCATGCCTTGCAAGTGAAAGATGGCCCTGTGTCTTTAAGGGCAAATGCTGACTGTATGCCTCTTTCACGCTCGCCTTTTTCTTGGCCACTCCCCCTTTTCATTTCCTTGCGCTTCCTCTCTTTCTCTCTCTGCGGTGCTGCCGTTAGTAGGAGTGAGGGCGAACGGACGCAGTTCCTTATCTGACTGTTTAAAGCAAGGAGTTTGTAGGCTATTAGGCAGGTCAGGTGACATGCGGGCTGCCTGTCTGACCCAGACAACTGAGGGTGAAGGTCGCCTGAGGGGGCGGAAAGACAAAAGGGGCGGAAATAAGAAAGAACGAATGAGTAAGGGAGCGAAAGACAGAGAGAAAAAGGCAAGCTGCAGCTGTGAACTAAAATAATTTTCAAATGCTTGGCAAGCATTTATTTCCTTCTACAGCACTTATGCTGATGTGATATTGTTTTTATACACCAGACAAATAAACAAATAAAAGTTGACGAATAAAACATGAATTAGGCCAAAGAAGTACATTTTGTGGAACAGAATATTTGAGTGGAATGGTTCCATTTCCTCCTCACAGGTCACTGGTGGGAGAAACCTTGCACATACACTATTTTTCAAAAGTCGTAATAGAATAGATTTTTTTTTTAAAGAAATTAATACTTTTATTCAGCAAGGATGCATTAAATTGATCAAAAGTGATGATAAGGATATTTAAATTGTTTCAAAGGATTTATATTTCAAATAAATGCATCATTAAATCCTGAAAGAAACTGTATGCTGGATGCACAACTGTCTTCAAGATTGATAATAACAAGAAATGTTTCATATTAAATCAGCATATGATGATTTCTGAAGGATCATGTGACACTGAAGACTAAAGTAATGCTGCTGAAAATTCAGCTTTGCATCACAGAAATAAATTAAATTTCAAAATATATTACAAAAGAAAACAGTTATTTTGAATTGTAATAATATTTCATAATATCTCTGTTTTTACTGTATTTTTGATCAATAAATGCAGCCTTGGTGAACATGAGAGACTTTTTAAAAACATTTTAAAAATCTTACTGACTACAAACTTTTGAGCAGTAGTTTACTCTGGTCTGGAACGCTGCAAACACAGGTGGAGTGATACAAACGGTAAAAAGTTCCCGTGTTGTTGGATTGTTTATCAATGCTGCTCGACCAATCAAATTTGAGGGCTGAAATAACTGCTGTTTGAAGCGTTTTGATTTACATGCCTGATTGGTGCATATATTTAAGGTGCACAAAAGACTCTTCTGTATATGAGGAGATGTAGAGTGCAGTTAAAAAAAGAGAATAAACAATTCCTACTACACTCAGATTGGGATTTAATTGAATAAAAGGTCTGGAACACAATGTAGTGCAGGGGGGATTTAAGAGAGATGCTACAGCACTATTCACGCATACTCAGTATGCTGAGTCACCCTAACTGCTGCTGTACTGAACACACGAGCACACACACACACACATACACTTCTTCATCCTGACACATTGACCACTCAACTGAACTTATAAGCACTGCACATCCTTAATATACACACACCTTGGTGTCACTTCTACAGGAACATATCTGAATTGAACGAGTAAACGGTATTATAAAGTTATATTTACTGCTTCTGCAGCACGTTGTTAATTACCACAGAAAATAACGTTGACTCATACTTTGGTTTTAAAAAAACATACGGAAAATGCATTTACAGTAATACTTATACAACGGAAACTCAGGGAGAGCACGTGACACCTGTAGTTAAGTTTAAGAAATCTGCAGTAAAAATGTTTGTTGTTTAGGTTACTAAATTGTCTGAATCATCATTCGGAGGTCTGACTATTTTTCTACGTGGATGAACGTATGGTTACGGTTTATTGGCCATAATGTTAAGTCCTGTGGGTGAAGTTTGCTTTACGAACAATTACATCACATTCTTTCCATGTTGCTTACTGGTAACCTCACGCAAGAAAATGCATGTTTTAAATATTTATTCAGGCTTCAACCATAAGCATATTACAGTAAATGCATTTTAGTTTGTTTTTACAAACTAAAGGATGAGTCAAAATTATGTTCAGTGCTAATCGACAGCATGCCAAGTTGTAGCCTAAACTTAAATTTATGAGAAAAACTCAAATTAAATAGAATGCACACACACATATATACATATATATAAATCATTCTAATATGCTGATTCAGTGCTCAAAACACATTGCTTCTCCTTAGGAATTTTGAAAAAGAAAATTATTTTTGTGAAAACTACGATTATTTTCTGAATAGAAAGTTCAAAAGAACAGCATTTATTTGAAATATAATTTTTTGTAACATTATAGATGTACAGTATATACTGTCACTTTGATCAATTTGATGCATGCTTGCCAAATAAAAAAAAAGCCAAAAGTAAAGTTAATTAAAGTTAATAAATTAATGAGTGTCCTTCAAATACCTGCAAAATGCTGCCAAAATACCTGAAAATACCTGCAAAATGCTGCCAAATTTTAGCAGAAACTACAGCATAATGTCAAGTTCACAAATGACGAATGCAGAGTGAAATGGTATATCAGCCCGTATGTATCCCAACAGCTTTCATAGCTCCATTTATACAACAAACATCCAGTAAATTGAAACACATCTACCCGCATGTCAGAGCAGACCCACTTATTTTAAATGATTTACAGTGTTGGCTCTGCGTATGTCTTATACTCCCTTTCTTCCTGTCTCTCTGGTTAAAACCAACTAAATGTCGGTGATTCTGACAGTGCGGCTCTGGTTTGAAAAAGCGTGGTGCTTCACGCTGCATTCTGAGGCCTGCAAGCAAAAGCTGCACTCAAAATTTGGAGCTCCTGGTACCAACAGCACAGGATGATGAGTCAACAGCTTTCTCAGAAGAATGAGCTAGAGCATCTTTTTACTCCGCACGCCAAACTGCCACTCCACAAGCATAGGTTTCTCTGTACCTTCACACAACGCGACTTCCCAGTACTGCCATTACGGTTCAGCAACAGCGTAGTTCCGAGAATCATCCGCTCCCTCCGTACCGAATGGGCGAGAATTCGTTCACATGCGCAAAAGCTTTGTTAGCATAGCAACTGTGCAAACTCACCTCTCTCCTGCACAAAGTAGGCGAGGTAGAGGTCCAGCTCTTTGACAGACACAGTGATGTGATGAGGCTGGACGCAGAGGATGGGATTGGAGCACTGGCCGCCTTTGACCAGTCGCTCCCCGTCCGTGCTCTCCAGCGGGATGCCCTTGAACAGAATCACCATCACCAGGTCCAGACGCCAGACTTTATCCGCCTGCCGCAGACAATCGATACGCCTTATCTTCCCCTTCTGGTCTGGGTTCGAGAGGACGCAACTTGGAGGTTTCTTCCCCGTGATGGACAGCACAAAGTCCTCCCGACACTCAGGCCGGATATCTTTGCGGAGCTTGGCAAGGAGGCGCGACGCCCACTTCTGTTTGACCTCGGGTTTCTCGCCCAAGAGCTCATCCTTGACGGCACGCTCTTCATCCTTGGTCATCCGCTTCTCGTGCTTTTTGAAATACTTGCGCTTACGGGCCTGCAGGTTGAACCAGGTGTAGGCGAAGGCACGCACATGTGGCAGCAGCGCCTCGATGAACGGATGGAATTCATCCTGGGAGAGAAGAGCAAAAAACAAGTTATTCATGTGTTTACTCAAAATTTAGTTCTAACAATCAAAAGCCACGTCTGCAGTTCAATTAGAGTAGAAAGGGGAAATGAATCATCCTGGCTCTTTTCTCTATTGACGCATTTATTGAAATGCGTTTTTTCCCATTCGTTGTTGTTAACCAAAAGAGAAAATGTAAATTCCAGATTTATATATTTAAAAAAAAATCTCTCCATGATATTTCAGTTAATTGTGTACAGAGTTTTCTATTGCACCCACAGTCCTCCATTGTTTCCAACTTTTGCCGAAGCCCCATGTGCAGTCATCATTTATCCAATTATGTTTTGTTGACTATTTTCACTTTCAGTGGTAAGTTTTCAACAACAACAACACACACAGATATACCTCCCAGGCACGTTGTGAACCGCAGTCCCTTAACCGTTTAGTGCGGCATTCATTTGGTCTGACTAATTACTTCCATATTTGACCATTTCTAAAAGCCTAAACTAGCACCAGACTGTGCTATAAAAAACCCCAACCAAACATTAAACATGCACATCTATCAATTATCATTAACAAGACTCGAAGCTCTGCGCACACCACCGTGGCCATTTATGCGTGTGTGTGCATAAAACAGTCATAATGAGAGCGCTGCTTTACAGTTCTGTGATAATCATCAGCCAAAAAAATCCCCATATGCGAATGAACTTATGTTCAATAGGAGGGTTTTGTGCTTATGGCAAAGTAATGAAACTCAGGCTCAAGCTGAATGATGTCAGCTGTGGCATCAATATAGCATGACATAGTTACCAGCGTGTCACTTTTTCTTAGGCATAATGCAACCACAGAGAGAGAGAAAGAGGGAGAAATGGCCAAGGGCTGCTTGGCTGCAGTAATTCAAACAGAGAGAAATAAAGAAAAAAAAAGAGAAACACAGCACTCCCTGGTCTGGTTGTGCTGCGAGCAGTGAGCAGGTTTTAAAGGAACATAATGAGACGTGACTTCGGCACGCTGTGGATCTCATGCGATAAGCCAGTTCTGCAGCTCACAGCAGTGAAAGCTTTTACACTCTCACAGCTGCTCCACCGAAACCATCTCCTGAAACACTGCTAGACTGCTTAAACACCTTCCTCAAAACACCACAAGACCTCAACTGATGGGTCAAGAGCCAAAATTGAGCCTTAGGCAAAAAAAACAATACTGAATGCAAACAATAAATGCAACTAATCATAAAATCGTGCAGTTAGGATAGAAATGCAAAATACATGGTATTTTGGCCACAAATCCATCTGAAAACCACGAACAACTGTACGCGAGATAAAAGAAAATACAAACCAGACTATTTTAAATACAGGTTCACTTGCATCAACTATAAATCTGAAGAAACTATTATAATTATTAATAATAAAAATGAAGTAATATAATTAATATTTTTAGTTAATATTATATTAAGATTTTAGGGACATTTCTGTTTAATACATTTATTTTGCCAGTGCATGTTGGTGTTGAAGAAAATAATGGAAATCTAAAGGAAGAAAAAAGAAGTCCCAAACATACTTGAATCCAATAACAAATGATGTTTTGCACAGAATTTGGTTGCTTTAGTGCAATATTTTGATAGCACGGCTTTAAAGTGCAGAAACCATATTTGTGTGTGCACTTTTTCCGACGTGGGAAACACAAAAGCTGACTGACTGCCCTGTCTTTGTGCTGCTTCAGAGCTTTATTGGAAAGATTATAAAACCACCTTTAAGAGTGTTCTCGCTGAAATGTCCTGAAAAAGAAAAACAGATTTAACATGGACATAATATGTCAGGGCATAATATGTTTTTATTTCCATTTATTTAAACGTTTGTACGGGGAGAAGCTGAATGCAAACAGAGTCCAGTAAATGGGAGGTTGAGAGGCCTGTAGACTCACTGTACACACTCACATTTGTAATCAGTCGACTCAGACGGAACTGATACATAGGCCTGTCACGATAACAACTTTTTGTTGTGCGATATATTGCCCCAGAAATAATTGCGATAAACGATATTATTGTCATTTTAAAGACCATTTTATGCCACTGAATATATAATCATAATGTAACAGCATAATAATGCAAGAAGGCCTACACCACTTTCAAATGACAACAAACTTTTAATTTTTAAGAATATTTAGATCATGGAAATTAAGTATCAAAATATTAGATTTTAGACCTTAAAAAACTTGAATAAATAAACATTTTCTAACAAAAAGTGCAAAGTAACAAGCACAAAAAAATATTTTTCCATCTACTGATTTTTCCCTGACCTTGTTTTCTCTGTAAATTAAGGGTGCACACTATTGTTGAAAAACACAATCACTACTTAGCAGTCAGATGTCTGTATGCACAAAGGCACAGATCCTTAAACAAGGCCATATCTTCAGATGAAACTTTTGTAGAAGCATTTTTTAAATTTGAACTAGCACCTCATGACTCATGATATATTGCGTCACCAAAAATTATTGAGGTCATGTACATATATTGCACGATAAGTCGATATATTGATTATTGCGACAGGCCTACTGATACAGTTACGGAGTAAACTTTCCAAAGATTTACAGTAAAACAAAAAAAGAAAGAAAAAAAAGAATGAATATGGAAAATCGAGGCTAACAAAAACCAGAAAACCAAGCTGCACAAACAGACACAAGATATGATGTCCAAAAAAATTGCTAAACCCTCATCAGGGTTAATTGCATGTGTTTAGAGAAACGGTAAGGTCGTTTTATTTAGCTAAGTTAATGTCCAAAATAGTTTGCCCCAAAATAGTTTCTCAACTAAATTTGGGTCCATGAACAAATATTCAAACAGACATTCTGGCTTGAGTACTTAGAGGAGTCTGGACACAATTTTCACCCACTGACAGCGCACATTTCCAGGAAGGAAACGACAGGAGGAAATAGTGATTTCAGGAATAGAGGAGGATTAGAAATGGGCCTGTTTCCCTGCAGACGTGTGTGGATGTATTTTCTTCTCTTTAGAGCTCCTTTCACTGCTCTAGCTTCAGCACTAGCAAATACACCAACCACTCTGGTAAAAATAAACATTTGTTGGGCATTTTCTCCTTTCCGCGGCCTTGGAAAAAGCTCAGAGGCAGGTCAAATGAGGCCCAAACCAGGCAAAGACACACAAAACTGGGCAACTGTGTAATTTCTGCATCACTAGTGACTCCAAACTGAACTGATTATTTTTTAAACAAGTTTCCTGAACACGACCAAAATCATATATCACTGTATGAGTCAAAGTAGAATCATGCATGAGTCATGGATATGGAGGACCAACTCTGCAATGCAATAAAATGCAATTCAATAAAATGAATATCAATCAAAAATAAATAAATAAAATGAACATCAAAACTGCAAAATTTGATGACCAAAACCAAAAGATATGGTTAAGTCTGGGATCAGTACAATAACCTCTTCACGTTCTGAAACAATTAAATTAAAAACAAAACACTCCAAAACTAAAATCCTGATTGGATTGGTCACAGTCACTGTAAAAGAGACAATATATGAACACCTGTCACAATTCTGTATTAATGTGACCAGTTATAAATGATTAGTTATATAAATAATAAAAAATAATAATTTACAAAAATTAACAAGTTTGTCCTCATCTTGACTTTTTTGTGACTTTTTATGGGTAATTTTGTATTATTTTTTGTATAGCTAAAGTGTACATAAATTAAGATGGTCCTGCCCATCAATACATCTACTGCAATATAAACACTAGAACAAAAATTCTCCTGGCTGACACATTGCACAATATATACACCGTCCGTCATACCACCAAACCCTAGGAATGAGGAGAACTTGAACCTGTGTCGCCCACATAAGCACCCCTCAACTCAACCTGTCAGATGGGGCTAAACCACAGCTCTGACTTGGAAATAAAAAATTTTAAACCCTGTGCCTTACTGCTGCAGTATTTACAACACTAACATGAAGACGATTAGTGGAGAACCAAGTAGCATATTGCATTTCACTCTTTCCATCTTTCTCTTTCTCTCCTGCCTACTCAGTCTTTTTCCATATTAGGCCTGGACGTGCTCCAACGGAATGCTCTGTTTTTACTACAATCAGTCTGAGAAGAGCGCTTTGACTGCATTTTGTGTGCACATTAAGGATGAGAATTATGGCTAATGAATGGCTTCATTATGGCAGATGAACTGAGCATCTTTGATCTGACAGAGGCTGATGGCAGGGCGGCTGTGATAGCATGAGGGAAACGGTGACCACTGGAGTGTCCTGAAAAAGCCAGGCCTACCAGTTCTGCCGCTCTCGCTCTGTCAGCCGCACACACACACACACGCACAGCTGTATTTATGCAGTAATTGAATCATTTTGTTATTGCGGCGCTCAGGGAAATGTGTTTTTATTCCTGTCCGTTGCTCAGATACCATCTTTATTATGTCTTAAACACAGAATGTGACTTTTTTTCGTTTGCGCAAATCTTTTTCCAAGTAGAGACCGAGAGAGAGAGAGAGAAAAAGAGAGCAGGAATGAAAGAGGGAGGGAGCAGTCCAAAAGATGACAAAATAAGGGTGTTGCGGTCACACACACCCACACAATGTGTTGCTATGGTCATCCTGCGTGTCACAAGCATGTGTCCCGGGGCTGAGCTTTTCCCAGACAGTCTTCCCAAAATTACGTGGTCAGGAAAATTGAAGATTGATTCAGATGCTGAAGAACTAGAAGATTTTCTGAGACTCATCATTAGCAATAAAAATACCTGCCGGCTTTTAAAACTGCTATTTTAGTAAAACCATAAGTAGCGATCAATTAAATAACCCTGCAGTTTTCATACTTTGCTATGATTCACCTTTCACCTTGTGTAGAACGCAGTGTGCCAAGGGAAAGAAAATGCCAGAAAGCCTTGAATTTTTGTAACACTGCAATTTACCCAGAATGCCCTCTGAGCATTAACAGCAGACATTCTCCCCCACCCTTCCTGCACTGTTACACAGCTGTTGCCAAAAGCACTTTCTTTCTCTTTCTACTGACTGGCTGAGAAGTGGATCGTCTAGGATCTGAGGAATGGATTCAACTTCGACATTCTTTCAAAGCCAACGTATCAAAACAGGGAAGAGTGGGCATGCTTCTGTCTGCGACACATTCAGAATCAGTCATTCTGGGTATTGTACTGTCTTGCTTTCCGTATATACTCTGCTATACGGGTTTTACAGCAATAAAATATGCACTAAATATAACACCAAGCAAATAAATTAAAAAAACTATGGACCTGAATAAAGTGTAACTTAAAATGTAAGTGAACATTTATTTTAAAGGGACGGTTCACACAAACACACACACACAAAAAAGTTTTGTCATAATTTACCATCATATCTTTCAAAACTTCTATGACTTTCTTCTGAGGAACCCGTTGGGAGATGTTTAGCAGAATGTCCAAGCTGCTCTATTGATGAGTGTTTGATGTTTTCAAACAATGGCTGTCAAGCAAGATTTCATTAAAATGACTTAAATGTGACTGTTTCTTGTACAGAAAAAAGGCATATGTGACCCTGGACCACAAAACCAGTCATAAGGGTCAATTTTTGGAAATTGAGATTTATACATCATCTGAAAGCTGATGTACGTATAAATCTAAAGAATGATAGCAATGCATATTACTAATCAAAAATTAAGTTTTGATATATTTACGGTAGGAAATTTAAGTTCACTTTTATAATAATACAATTAATTAAAACATATTTCATATTTCATATAAATATGCTGTTTCAAATAGTTTTCTACTATCACTGCATGACATTTCATGTCCACTACTCAAGTACACTTTTACGACTGTATTGGTCCACACTGTCAACATAACACTGAAAAAAACATTTGCTAAAATAAAAACAAAGTGCCATGTGCTTTAAAGAATTTGCAATTTAACCAAGACAACAAGTTACATCTCTATAGTCCTTTGTGTGTCTTCCTTTCTAAACACTATTGGATACATCTGAGAGCTTATCAAAGATACAGAACACTGCAGTAGGTTATTCCTCTGTGCCCAGTGGGCTGATGGGAGATGAGGTTCTGAATGCTGAGTGGATCGAAGTGGATGTTCTGTGACTCACACTGCATCTTTCTTTTCCTCCCTCGCTCTCTACTGCACAAGTGCTGAGTCAGCCCTCAGCCATGCAGCATCATAATGGAGGGAGGGGGATGCTGGGTAACCAACCTCTCTCAAGGCAGTGTGTGGAAGATGTGCTGCAGTAGTAGGTTACGCTGTTTGCTCTTTCTATTTAATGTGACATTTTTATTTCTAATAAAGTTGTTAATTTAGAGCAATTAATTAAAACTGTGATGCACCAAGATGCTAAAAACAGTAACACATGGTGCAGTGGTCAGAGATGCCAGTCTGCACGTGAGCAACAATATAAAAAAAGAAAGTGCAAATGAAATTTAAGAGCGCATCCTGTATGAATGACCAATAAGTTGACATATAGTATTATACACCAATCAGACAGATATACAGTATAAACAAAATCTATTTGATTTCTAAAAATGCACTTTGCTTATACATTCAAATAAAATGTAATCTAAAATCATGTTGACAAAAATTATAAAATTAAATATAAAATAAAATTTTATTGAAATCTTGTTGCCAAAAATAATATAATAAAATAAAACAAAACCCATGTACCTAAATGTTTCCCTTTGATTGCATTTATGAAGAGTTCAACTACTGAAAACAAAAGATCTTTTCATAACATGGGGCAAAAAGATGCTGGGAAATTTAATTTCATTAGCACAAAGGACAAAGAGGAAAAACAAGAATGTATCTCTTCATATGCTAAAACATACTCTAAAAGATGCATGTGACTTTCTATCATTGAATGAATTCACAGGGTTCATGTTCCCATGACAGCTAAAAGCACCTGTTCCATTAGCATCTGAAATGCCATGAACCTCTCATTGATGATACAAGGAGAGGGTTTGTTTCCTTTAGGATTTGAAACAAAGATGGAAGAGGATAATTATGCACGATTCAATCTATGCAACAATTAGTGCCTCAATCAGTATCTTTAGGTCTTTGTGATTTCCAGGGCCGGTTCCTCATGTGTCTGCTAGAACTAAGGGGAGCGGGGGAAGGTAGAATGAGAGCCTTCAATCAAAAACATAATTTCAAACATGGGAAAATGTCATCTCTCGTAGTAAAAGAGCCTAGTGATGTCTTTTCGATCCAGTAAGCAAACTGACTAACTTCAAAGAACCTCCATTGCCCTGATTTTAGCAGAGATTGGGGCTCACGAAACACGAAAGTATAACTGTTCGTGCAAAGAATTCAGTCGTATGGTATTTTCCACTCAGCAGTTGCTTGGCTCATTTGCAGAAGGGGTTGCCAGTTGTGAAAATGTCCCCAAGTTTCCTGGTTTCTAAATGAGTACAAAACACTGTGAACAAAGAAATGAAGCTCTGGGAGGTGTCAGACACCTTGCCCACGCGAACACAAACTACAAACTTTCTGTGATGCTGCACAAAAGGTCAA
Organism: Sinocyclocheilus rhinocerous; assembly: GCF_001515625.1. NCBI lineage: Eukaryota > Metazoa > Chordata > Actinopteri > Cypriniformes > Cyprinidae > Sinocyclocheilus > Sinocyclocheilus rhinocerous. Next base: position 1,857,946 of record NW_015634502.1, read on the forward strand.
CTATTTTCCCTGAAATTAGAGAAAAATCTCTCTGTATTTTTCCTTTTTTTCCCTTTTTTTGGCCTTATTTATAATACACGAGCAGAACGAATTTCTATGTAGGCTAAATCATTCATAAAACCATTCTTATGTAAATTGCACCATTTGATTTACGTAAGAAAGATTTGATAAATTATTTACACGGTTCAGATTGTGTTTCATGCATGAGGCCTAATGTAGTTTCCACCTCTTCTTCTCTAATTCAGTTAACAAAAAAAATAATAAAACTGATCTTGTGTGTGTACCTTCTCAATGCACATCTATGATCTTATTGTGAACAATTCATCGGTGCATGTTATAAAAAGGCAAAAAAAGAATTAATTTTTCGTCAAAATGTAATGACTTGCTCTTTCTCCAAACTGACCTCACTTTTGCGCTGAAATCACTCAGGCACTGTGGGCTAAAGGATAATGTTGACCAAGAGACTAATAGCTATTGAGAGACTGTTCCATTCTGGTATGTAACATCCAATCAATTCCCATTGGATAAAATCAAGTTCTGCTCTGCATTTCTTCTCATTAAATATCCATGTCACATTACAAAATGGGTTGCAAATGACAAATAACACTAACTTAACACTGACAAAACACAGACAGATTGTTTGTTCAAACTTTTGTTTTTTTTTAATACATATGTTTCAACTTTTTACTGGGAGATAAATATATTCCCATTTCACATTTTATGGCTTAGCAGAGAAGCATGTGGCTAGCCTTTCCTTGTTTGAAATATTACATAAAACATAATTAGCAAATGCTTTTAGCTTTTGTAATGTAACATAGGCCTATTTCCAAGCAAAATATAACATATATTGGAATATAATCTAGGAGGACGAGACTTAATTTTATCCATCGGATTTGACTGGATCGTGAAAAGTGATGATATTATTAGCTACAATTTTTCACCACTCGCGCAGCCTTGATTATGCCATCTGTAAAAGTCATTTCAGAGGCAGAGAAAAATTATTATGAAGATTATAAAAACAAACACTTTTTTTCTTCAGAATAACATGAAGTGATGAATTATGCACAATAAGGCACAATTACAGTGAATCGGGTACATTTGATCGATGACTTGGTCATCAATCACCATTGTTGAAACATTGTTGTGTTGTGCCCCTTCAAACAAATATGCCAGCTGTTATTAATAATCTACTTTGTCTTCCTATCCACTGCAGTTTGGTGAAAACACTTCATTTCCTCGCTCCACCCATTCACACATTTAGAGGAAGGGTATCATCGTAGCATACATACTGACCGCAGAACCGCAAATACAAACAGCCCAGTGACTCCAAGCCCAAACACTCCCTAACAAACACACAGGCCGCAGTCTGTTCTTACGCTGTTTGATCATTAGGGACTGCTAGAAAAGGCTGGGGCATAACCATGCTCCTGGGAAACAGCTTTCCCTTCACAGAATTGATTTGTGCAGTGAATCACAAAGCCACACAAAGCTCTTCTGAGTGTCAATCAATGCAACTTGTACACCGCCACTTTCACTCTCTGTGTCATTCTCTTTTTTTCTAATCAGTTTTCCAGCCCAGTATTATTTTGAACTGCTGTCAATATGACATTGTTTACAACCCATTTTACTTCTGTAAACATATTTCAAAGCAAAACTGTATATTTAATGAGTAAAAATGTAGGACAGGACTTGGTTTTATCCATCAGGAATTTTTGAGGAAACAATTTCAACCTCAAGACCATCTCATTGTATCCCAATGGCTTCAAAACTATTGTTATTTGGTGTTCAGTGACAAATCAACCAAATTCCAGAAACTTCCCCAGCTCAAATATTTGATTTAGTTAATTTTTCTTCTGAAGAAATACATAAATAGTGATGAAAGCCAAAATATTACATGTCATGGATGTATATTTACTTATTTATAAATATATAATATATGTTGTAAAGAGGGGTCAAAATGACAATTTCACCTGAGATCTGAAGCCAAAACTTCAAGAGGGTAAAAATTACTTTAGGAAAAAATGGTAGCATCATGTTATTTTATATTATTTTTACACAGAGACTGGTAGGTCTATTAGTAATATCTGTTGACTTAAGCAATCTTTGTTGCATTATATGCCAATGGTGACAGTTTAAAATGGGAAAAGCACTTCTTAGTTTTTTTCCTAAAGTTTGCATGCCTGTAACTCAAGTAGTATTAAAAACAACATTTTTACCCCCCTCTAATTTGGCCTCAAATCTAATGTGAAAAATTGCCATTTTGACCCCTTCTACAAAAAATAGCATATTACTTAGTAAATATACATCCATAACATTTAATATTTTGACTTTCTTCTTCATTTATGCATTTCTTTTACCAGAATTTTTTTTAATATATACAAAAGTATAAAAAATATACACAAAAATTATACACAAAACTTTGAGTCTGGGACCTCAAATTTGGTTGAGTTGACATGGAATTACTTATTTGCTATTATGGGTGCAAATATTATTATATTACCATTTACCAATATTAAACCCAACAGTATTATAAAACACATCAATACCATAAAACAGTATCAAACACAATAGTATCATAAAGCAATGCTCAAAATAAATGAAAATATTGCAAAGGTAATACTTAAATTTTGTGAGGTATAAATTTAGTTCAATTAATGGCAAATGTAATCACCATTTATACATGATAAATTACATTTTAAAACATGTAACAAGTTTTAAGCATTCATATTTTTAATTAATTTTAAATAAAAGCATAAACGAATGTGTACAATATTTAAATATTACTCAATAAAATACAAATTGAAATTAAATGGAAATTAAAAACTGACTGCGTTAACAGCTACAGTATATTTAACCTGCTTGACCCGGGTGACCATCAGTCGAAAGGGAGAATTTTTTTGTTTTAGTTATTACATTTTTAAGAAAGATTACAAAAACCAACACATTTTTCATCAGAATTGCATGCACTTATTAAGTGCGCACAATTACACACACACAAAAAAAATAATTACAAAACCTTGACTTTAAGGTCTGGGGGTTTATTAAAGGGGTCCTATTATGCTCTTTTACAAAGGCTTGATTTTGTTTTGGGGGTGATAGCAGGAGTCCCATTAGCCAAGTGTCTCAGAGAGTTTCAGCAGCGATTCCAGCATCAAGAGTTTTCCAGATTTGTAGGGTAAATTAGAGCAGCAAGCTGTCTGGAAAATGCAATGCACCCACTCCACTTGAGCCATATGACCTTTGCATGCCAGAACAATAGGCATCCATTAGAGAGGATTAGAGAGGATCACTGGGTCACCCAAACTACAAACCCAGGCTTTGCATGAATCTGAATGTCTCTTGCTCTCTTTCTCTCTCCCTCAGCAGACGGGCCCCAGCTGAGTGCTGAGACAAGCTTAAACTTGGCTCATGCCTTCATTCACTCTCAATAGCCAGTTTACAAAGGTCACGACCCCAGGATTCTCTAATCAGACATACATTAAAGCATCACCCTGCATTTTCTCCACAAATCTACTACCAACATCCAACATGCATCTTGTGTTTTAGATGAAACTGATTAGATTGCTAAGAAATAATCATAGTGCAGTTTTCTGGGTTTAGTTTAACTTAAGAATCTATTGTGTCTGCTGATAGTGCTTTTTTTTGCACTTGTTGTCTATGTTGATTCACTAGTGGCTAATTCACTAAAGGATTTATGCAAATCAGGTAACGCCGCCAAAATCTGTAGCATTGCTGCACCACTGTGATCCATATACCTGAATCAGCTCTTTAAAATTCCGTAAGTATGCTCATCTACACCAGCCATCTGGATAAATGCCCAGTTCTAACGCTCTTCTCCCTCAGTTGATCATCATTTGATGAATAACTGCTGCCATGATCAATAGAAACATTTCTTTAAAGTGAAATTATGTTTCTGTTTTTCACAAGAGGCAATAGAAAGGCACTGAATGCATCATTTACATATTTATAATTTACCTACAATTACATTTACATATATGTTTTTGGTTGACACTTTTAACCAAAGTGACACACCTTCAAGGTATACATTTTATGGTTTGTATGTTCCCTGGGAATCAAACTCAGGCCTTGGCATTGCAAGGAATGTTAATTTAAAGTAGTAGAATCTAACTGAAATAAATAAAACTAAACAATTCACCTAAAAATTTGTCTTTAACTAAATTTGAACTAAATATATACTTCTCTATGCTTCATAAATGTATAGAGTGGAGTGAAAAAATGTTTGGGACAAACATTTTTAAGGGTGATCCCCTTGCCTGCAAGACCAAATGCATAGAGGACCTCAGACAACCTCTACTCCAAATGTAACTGGTCCCGGGACAATGCCCACAGTTGAACCGTGAAAACGGCTGTGGATCCTACCATGTGACGTCTTCAAACAATGACACAGTTAACTCAGGTAACCTCAGATTATTACCCCTCCTGCCCTCACGTGTGCGTACGCACAGTGCACTTAGGCCTCTGTATATCTCTACAAACAGCCAAACCACACCTCTCAGTTCAAGTGCATTACTACTGAACTGGATGCACACCTGGTAAACCAACTGTTACAGTTAAGTACAGCCAATCAAAGAGCTTCAGTCTGAAGCGTTTCAATCAGGTTGATAGCAGTGATCTTGTAAAGCCTAGTCAGATATGGTGCTCAGTGATTGTCATGCAACCTTAATCCCACAGTTTAAATACAAAGGAGAATGAGTGTATTTGGAAACTATAATCCAGCTGTTTTGCTCATTTGATCATCACACACATTAATTTAAATGCAGAAAGCTTTTTTTTTCTTCTTTAGTATTGACAATGATGGCCAGTGGGTGTGCATACAAAAAAACAGGGATGCACAATATACAGTATCTCACAGAAGTGAGTACACCCCTCACAATTTTGTAAATATTTTATTATATCTTTTCATGTGAATATTGGTTATTTACCAAATATTTACTTGAGCATATTCATTTCTGCCTATTTTTACAGATTACCTGGCTTCTTCATTATCAAAATTCAATTAATCTTTAAAAACAGAAAAAATTAATAACACTGTTCAATGTAATCATTAGCAAATCTTGAAATTAATAAGTATATATTAAAAATGATTGCATTGGCCATTTATTGGTTATAAGCCATAAAATAAAAATAATTATCGCCTTATTGTTAGCCTTTTTTTTAAGCTTATGGGAAGATGCAAATTTCCAACATAGTCATTTTCTTTTCCATTTTAATGATTTTGCAATGTACTATTTCTCCATTAATATAACAGACTCCAACTGTCTGAATAAATTCGGTTCAACTGATAGCTTTGAGGGATGCACGATATTATCGGAACGTTATCTAAATTGGCTGATAATGGCTTTAAATGCAAATATCGGCATCAGCCGATATAAAAAATTATGCCTATATGCCTTGCCGATAAGATGAGTAACTCAAATGTGTTCAGGGTGTGCTAGCGATAAGATCACATCAGCAGTGTGATCATTCTTGAAGCGAACTTTTTCCTGAATGATGATTAGATTCACTGTTTTGAGCATTTAATCTGAGAATGCAAGTACAGAATGACGTGTCTAGCACGTGCAGCAGTAGCAGCAACAGCCTCCCCCGGGTCCTAATGCCCGTCCTGTAAGGCGTTTTATTTACTTAGAGGGCGCTGTTGGCCTACTTGTAATAAAATTGATACATCGATACGACGATGTATTGTCACAGAGATTTGACGATACGAGTATCGATACAGCTGGCCCTGTATCGATATTGTGGCACGTTTGCAGCAGTGGACCGCGCTTAATTTTAATACAAGAACACTGTTTAAAATAGAGTAGAAAAGTGCGAGGTTTCTAAAAAATCTACACAGAGCCATAGTTCACTGACAAAAAAACTTGTTAAAAACTAACCAAAATTAAAAATAATTTGTTTATAATCTCTGTACAGGAGAGACTTGACGTTGTTTCCAAACAAAAGGAAATATATCGGTATCGGCATCGGCTATCGGCCAAAATTAGTTTAAAAATATTGGCATATTGGATATCGGCAAAAATCCAATATCGTGCATCCCTAATAGCTTTCATAATGTTAAAGGTATCTGTTTTAGATTTGAGTTTCCATTCTACAAGACCTCTTGTGGATTCAAAAATAAGAAAAATAGCACAGTATTTCAATTCAGTGAAAAATATGTTGCGGTCAAGATGATTTTATTATTTTCCATACTAATATTGCTACTCAAGGGGAGTTATTCTGAAAAAGATTAGACAGTTGTACAGCATGTACAATGCAACCTAAAATAAGATCAAATATTCACCTTTCAAATAACAGCCAGATCTATAGACAAACATGCTGATTTTACATTTTCCAACCATAAAACAACAGAACAATAGAAAAACAAAATCTCAGCATATACAAGCATATTAATTATGGATGAGTATAGACAACCAAATATGATCACATGTAGATCAGAGAAACTCAAACGCTTCAGAGCAGGACCATGTGCAGCAATACAAAAGCCTTTCAAATGTAAAACAAAAGATTTGAAAGAAAAAAAAAGTATATGTCTGTTTGCCAATTTACCAATTAACGATTTGCTATGCCCCTGTTATCGCATATAAAACAAGCTTTTGCTTTTTTCTAAAATAAGTCAATGAAAGTTGTGTGTTTAGATTACCTACAAGAAAAGAAATTACCTACAAAGATAGAAAAGCAGGGCACTTATAATAGTGACATATGGTACCCAGAGGGGACATGGTATTCTTTTGCCCTTTTCCAAAACTTTAAATAAACATTGAGAAGTGCACATCATGGATAAATCTATGTGTCTGCCCTCACTACCAAATGAACATACAAAACATCAGTAAAACACTTTTGCAGTCTCCACAGTTTTTTAATCACGCCATTGTGTAAATAAATAAATTATTTAATAACGAAGGCACTTTGCACTCACACATCCTTCCATTTGCCCATGTAAGTATAATATCTCTTACATTTTTACCACTTTATGAGTACATTTTACTGAATAAATCATTGTTACGGGACATTCTGTCAAAGCTTGCCTAATTGAACAACAGTAAGTAAAAGAGGCGGGGCTTAGTGAAGGTTCAATTGCCCAAATGGGATACACCCCAATATATGGTCACTAATGCAATGCAAACAGCCACTAAAATAAAGGGAAACAGGTGATTTGACTTTACTAAATCAGAGTAATTAATTAGAAAATGATGACAGAGATGGGGTAGGCTGTAATGAAGCCTTCGGTTGGTCTGCAGGGTCTTGGATGCTGGCTGAACAAATTAGAGCAAAACTCGTTGTCCGTCTCTCTGTGGGTTTAATTACATTAGCCCTGTAATCGAATTTAGCTGAGGCTTTGGCTCGCTCTCTGACAGCACGGTTCTAATCCTGGAGAACCCTGGGAAAATGAAGTGGGTCTTCCCTCACCCTCTGAATCTAGAAATCTTTTGGTCTCAGTGTGTCATGGGAGCACATCAGATCTGAATATCCCAAATCAAATTAAATCTACTTCCAAGCAGTATGAATAATTGATCAGCTGAAAAAGGGGCAGTTACAGATCATTTCAATTATTTAAGAGTGAGAACTGAATTTCAGGACATAGTTAAATTTGATTCAGCCTAGTTGGCTCCTATACGGTAGGGGTGAATGGGTTAAACGTATGTGTTTTTACTCCATGTCCTCACAAAGGAAATTCTTTAAAGACTTGATTTGTCTGATAGACAACAGGAACATCTCAAACAGGCTTTCAGTCAGACTCTAAGACCATTAATTGTTCTTGTATCGACTACCTCTTCCAATAAATCCATATTCCTGTATGCCGTCGGCTAAGATCCATCTTTGTTCTTGCTTTGCCTTCTTGCAGAAGAGCCCTAAAGCATCACTGAAAATAGCCGCTTTCACTCACAGAGAAATATGACAGTTTCAACTCTCCAGTTTGCGTAAGTAGTGCCATTAGCAAGTATGGCAGTTACACCAAATAAAAAATGCCTTTTATAAAGGCTCTATTCACTGCCATAATAAAATGTGGCCATTAGTCACAATACAGTCCAATAATTTTTTTCCACTTTAAAACCTCCACAAATGGACAAAATTTTGGATAATTTGCTTGAAAAAGACAGTTTGACCTGGTTATGCCATTACATCACTGCGGACAACTTCATGGTAGTTGAACAGAATGTTCTGATTACATTTTACAGAGTATGTTTACAAATGGCTATTTTGGGAAAATGCCGGTGACATTAAGCAATTTAGTAATTTGGAAAAAAATAAAGATTAACTAAAGACCAAAATGCACCAATTGGAAAAGCTGCCAAAACATCCACACCTTTTGTTTTTGCTTTTCAGTTTATCATTCCACACATAGAACCCGAATCAATATTTCACCTTAAGTTCAACATGATATTTGACAGAAACCAGTACTTTGCAGATGAATTCCGAAAGAGATTAACTCTGAAAGAGGTGAAAAGGTGTCTCTCAAGAGCAAGGCGAGAATCATTTCTGAGACACGTGGAAACTCTTTGACCTGGGCTCTGAGAGTGCATGAACTCTTGAAGTCAGTATTTCCCCCCAGCAACAAAGAGTGAGAGGAAGCCAAAACCTGCCTGACCCTTTTCTGACCTTGCACTAAAAAAGTTCAAGGTAAAGTGCTTTCTCTCCCCTACTCTCAGTACATCTCTCTTGCTCACGCTTGCTTTCTTTCTCTCTTGCTCTCCTCAGGGTTACATTCAATTACATAACCAGTTAGCCTGCTAATCTCCATAATCCGAGTCATGCCACAACAGGGCCCCGTACAGAGCTCAAGAACAAAGCCTGCACTAAAAACTCTCTCATCTTCCTCCGTAAGAGGCGAGGAGTGGTGAACAATGCTTTTTATAAGCTGTACTAAATGTAATTTCCACACTCAGACCTGGCACACACTCTTCTTTCACAGATGATAGGTCTTAAAAGAGGCCCTTTCTAATTTCTCCTTAATTTTGTCAGAAAGTCTCACAGTTTAAAGACCCCATGAAATCAAAATTAGAATTTGTGGATTTAAGTCCATGTTTACTTTTGTTTGTGTTACTCTCTAAAATAAGAAAGTCTTTCCAAATTCTGCTTGCAACCACTTAACAAATCATGTTCAGGGCTGTGACATAACAAATGAAAATATATTTAATAAAATGTTTGTTAATAATGTATTTAATAAAATAATATTAATTTAAATAATTGGGTTTATTTAAATAATTATGTTTAATACAAGAATAAATAATTACATTTATTAAAAAAAAGGAAAAAAAAGGACCTGCTCAAACTTCCTGTTTCATTAGGAAATACTTTCAACACAGGAAAGATAACTGCACTATTCAAGCTCAAAATGCATGAAAAGCTTAAACTTTCAGAATTTTCAATTGAATTTGATGAATCATTCACTTTTTTCATTCATAAATTCTTTCGCCAGCCACAGCCATGCCAAGAGCACTAAACCTAGCACTACTGTGAATACCGTTGGCTCTGTAACAATTTGCTAACATTCCTCTTTTGTAAGTCACTTTGGATTGAAGTGGCTACTAAATGCATAAATGTAAATAGAATGTAAATTTCACACATGCATCTCTTCAAGAAATTCAGCTACAGCAGTCAAACAAAAGGAACTGCACATAACCCATTATTAAAAAAAGCAAATGAATAATATAACAAAGAATCATTAAGCATTATCACTGAACTGGCACGTTGCTCAGAGTACGAGCTGCTTAGACAAGTGACTGCCCCACTTTCGCCATGTAGCAAGCCAGAGTTATATTAGGTCATAGCCAAGTGTTGACGTGTCCTCTTGCTTTCCCAGCACTGCTCTGTTTGGCTCCGATCCTAATTCATAGAGATATCTGTCTAGGCCTGTAGTGTGCAAACACACACACCCACACAAATATATCTGAGGCCTATAGCTTGTCTCCACTTTAAGCTTTGACACCTTTGATTCTTTTTTATCTGTGATATGTGTGAGGCAGGAATAAAATGCACACGCACATAGAGACACCTCAAACCTGAGAAAAAGAGGCCAAAGAGCATGTCAGGAGGACTTCAACATCTGCCATGAGACAAAGCAGAGATGCACAGATGTACTATGATCTCTATCTCTCACAGAGGCGGCAAGATTAACTAACAATGATCAAAATGATAAATTTGGAACAGAAAGTATTATCAGATTTGACTGAAAAAACACATTTCCCCAATCAATGTGCTTGCATGGCTGCACTCACACATACTAGGACAATATACTGAATATTCACAAAATAATTTTGAGAGAAATAATATTTTTAAGTCAAATGTGTCATTTCTGAACTATTAGCAGAAAAATATATTTGAAAAAAATTATGAAATTGTAAAAATTTCACGCCAATGGATCAGCAAATGTTGCTTTTTGGGAGGAAATCAGTCAACAAAGGGCTTGCTGGTAAAGGAGAAAATAAATATATTTTCATTTTTCTATTTTATATATTCATCATTTGAAAATATATCAAAAATATTGAGACTTTTTAGCTATACCATCAAGCCTTAATTGTCGGTCAGAACTTGCCAATCCTCCTGCACCCCACAAATACAAAAGCTTTCTTTCTCTTTTGTCCTTCCCCGAAATGATCCCATGCAGCAACATTCTTTTCTCCAACGCAGCCCTCAGACTGTGATGAAGTGTTGCTCTGGTGCGTTTTAAAGCAGCTCCTGCCCTTTATCAAAATAACAAATTGATGTCACTGCATCCCAAAGTGCAAGAGCGGGAAATAATTTACCTATGATTTGACTTTAATATTTCTTTGTTGGAGAAGTACAAGGATTTTAACTCATATCTGGGCTGCGTGCCTAGAACATGATTTTGGGTCCAGAGAGAGTGATCAAGAGACAGAGTTTCCAATGTTGCCAATGCCACAAAGTCCAGTGGGCTATTCTTACAACTTTCCCCATCTATCCGTCTCTCTTTGTCTTGTTTCTGGACACCAGGAGCTTTTCTCAGTGATGACAGCTATTTATGAATTTATACGGCGTAATTCACTGAATACAGGTCCAAAAAAAAAAGCTATTTTACGTTCACGCAAGAATCACAAACAGATTCTCATGTTTTGTCACCTAGACTGAGAAACGTTATCTCATGAAACCAGAAGTGAAGAGTTTTAGGAGCTTTCAGCGCTGAGATAAGGCGATGGTGGTTTAATACGAGTGTAATTGAGAATGCAAAAATGCCACAAGTTTCATTCTATTTCAAGTTTCTGCAAAACAAAATTGAATGCATTGCCACAGGTCATTATTCAATCGCATGTCAGTGAAACAATGAACAATGCATCAGAACCCCAGCGGCATACCTTACAGGTTCGGTTTACACGGCTTTCTTATTATATCAGGATCTAGATCGTCTTTTTCCCGAAGAAGGTGTTTTAACCTGCAGCTCAGAGTGAGTGGGTGGAAGCATGAATCAAAGCTGTCAATAAAATGACTGCACATACGTGCACGTGCAGTGATAAACATTCTCATTATTGCCTTGCCTGAGAACTTGAAAGCCCATCAGGGAGGATACATCAACACCCTGTAAAATAACACAACCGATTCTGTCATCTCCCGCCCCCTCAACCCACCACACACACATATTAATTAACGACGGCTATATGCTCAATCTTTGAAGATAGCATTCCTCTATCAGAATGAAATCTTTCTGATTTTAGACATCTCAAAGCTGGGAAAGAACGTGATCTAAAAGCCCAGCTCTACTCCAGGCCACAGGGATCTTGGTCTTTGCATTCAATGCATAAAAAAAAAAAAACAACAACAACAAGTCGCTTATCTTGCAGTATTGGAGAGTCTCCATTACACCACAAGAACTGTGGCATCTTCCTTCAGCTGCGGTCCAGACACACGCACTTATATGGGGTGAAAGCTTGCTCAACGACCCTTTCAAACCATTTGCAACACAGAAGATCCTCTTGATGGATTATGGTTCATGAGGAATGTGTCCAGTGACATGCATCTTTGTGCTTCCATTTAACATGCGGGTAAAGTTGTGAAACATGAGGCGCAGAGACATTATATTCAGTAATATTTACTCCCATTTCTCAAGACTTAAAAAAATACAAATTGAGTAAATGAAAGAAAAACATTTCTTTAAGGGCACTTAAGTTAATGATGCTCAATAAGTCTGTTCCAGACCATTAAAAGTTTGTCTGGATATATGTCTGCAAATATTTCTGTACCAGAAAATTCAGGACGAACTACTCTGCAGAGCATATGACTTTAATCTACAATACAAAAACAACACACAATGTAGTATTCCTTACATTTGGATAGTAAGAGGCATAACCAAAGAATGTAATCAAGTGTCAGGCTTGTGGCAAAAATCAAATCTGACTAACAAATGTATAACTGGAAAAGCACCGCCACAGTAGTGGAGAAGAAGTGGTAGATTTAGAGATCTTTTAGGCACTTAAGTTAATGATGCTCAATAAGTCTGTTCCAGACCATTAAAAGTTTGTCTGGATATATGTCTGCAAATATTTCTGTACCAGAAAATGCAGACAAAACATGCATTTGTCCTTCAATAACCCAATGCACTGTCATGTCACCTATACACGTAAGCTGAACCAAAGGCACAGAGCTCTCAGTGGCATTCAAGCAAAAAGAGCAGATCTCTCCATTCACAATTTATTTGCCTGCATCGTCACAAATGAGGGAATCATATCACGCAGTGTTCCTAAAGCGGCTCTGGAGAGCAGTGGAGAGGTGTAAATCAGGCACAGCCAGCTGCCTGCAGAATTCGTGCAAGCAGGCAAGGAAGAGAAGGCCGAAAAATCCCCCACATCTGTTCAGACTCAAATACAGAATACACTAAAGAACAATTTTCCATCAAAAAATGCAATAATGCAATAATTGCAGAAAACTGGAGTTAATGCAAAACAGAATTACCGAATAACTACACAGCAGAGCTACTTTGAATTGCTATCTATCTATCTATCCATATTATAATATTATAAACTGTATATATATATATATATATATATATATATATATATAATTTCAAAAATATATTCTTTTTTTTATACAATATATTTGAAAATATTTGCTCTTCGGATCAGGACGAACTACTCTGCAGAGCATATGACTTTAATCTACAATACAAAAACAACACACAATGTAGTATTCCTTACATTTGGATAGTAAGAGGCATAACCAAAGAATGTAATCAAGTGTCAGGCTTGTGGCAAAAATCAAATCTGACTAACAAATGTATAACTGGAAAAGCACCGCCACAGTAGTGGAGAAGCAGTGGTAGATTTAGAGATCTTTTAAATAAACAGCCCTCTGCACCCTGCCACGCCAGCACTGCTCTTCTTGATTGCTTTCCAGTTGGAAACATTTCTTAAAGCCTTCCCAGCAGAGCCGACTCTGCCAAGAGCGGAGGTTCTTCTGAAAATGACCTACTACTGTGACTCCAAACCCTGGGGCAGAAGACAAAAACTCTCTCCCTGCTGGAGAGAAAGCAGCGGCTCTGCCAGCATCTAAGCCTGTAACATACAGAAAATAAAAAATACAGATTTAAACATCTGCAAAGGTCAAAAAAAAATTTATTTTCTTGTCAGGTAACAGCATTCTGACTGACATGAACTACGATTTATACAATCTCTTCCAACGCAGAGGTACTTGCGGAGCAGAATAAAACGTATTTTGTCTTTGCACAGTTGATTAATCTATTCCAAAGATTTGAGCTGTTTTTTGTGAGTCTCATTTAAAAAAACGAGACTCCAGAGGGTGATTCAGACTCATTCATCTCATCTAGAAAACAACAAAAATAAACTCCTTTTCTGCTGTAATACACTGGCATGGATGAGAGAGCGAAGCTGCGGGCTCAGGTGGAATCCAAACATCTTGATAAAGTAAATATTTAGGGTTGCTCACCATTCTCCCCGCAGAGGAACCTGGGTGTGATATGAAATGCAGCCAACCTTCCACAGACATCTCCAGCCCTGGCCACATGAAGTCCTCTACTCATGCCAAGAGCTCGGGCCTTTATAACTGAGGCTACTCTTTGTGCCCGACTCCCCCTCCTCTCCTCTCCCCTCCCCTGAAAATCTCCTCGATGTCCTCTAATGAATATCAGCCACTAGGATCAACACATGAAAGCTAATGCTCCACTTAAGATTCTGACCCTTTTTTCCAAAACGCTCCCTGACGCTCAGCTGAATGTTTAAAAAAGGTGCGATAAATGCAGGACGGATGGCAAGCGAGGAAGAGAGGGTCATCAAAACAGCTTAATTAACCTGTTAAACGGGCACATTGGGAGCTGCCGCATTGGGACACGACCATGACTGTGCCACTCAGGGCTGTCAGACGAATGTGGGGCATGCATTTCTGAGCTGAGCGAAAGAGCAAACACACTCTCCTGACAAAAATAAATAAAAAATACCCTCAGGCGGGCAAGCGCACGCACACACACACACGGACCCAGAGAGGACCAGTGGATTTACACCGCGGGGGTGTTCTGGGCTGTTTGAGAGCCCAGTAGCGGCACTTCAAAAACAAAGTGCCCGACCATGGAGAGGGGTGGAGAATATTTCAGTACTCATTACATCAGGACCTAGTTAGACTGGTTTGCCATGCACATGTAACTAGTAAAGATGAGCAAAACTTACATACTGAATGATATGAATTTTGTAAAAATAAATATCAGACTATGCATGCATTCATTTAGAGAACAAAACATTTATATATCAAAGTTATTTCAAGCCCAACTGAGAGAAAAAGGCTCTCAGTTCTGGAATATTTTGCTCATAAAAAAGCCAAAACAGAGCAGGTATCATTATCAGCACAATTTCAGATGTTATAGTATTTTGTTGGTCAGCGCAGTCAAGTGAGAGTGTCTCCAATTGGCTCAACGCTTGGATCGGCCCTCCTCTTCTTTCCCGGGGGGGGGGGCTAATTGCGGCTCTAACGGAATGAATCGATGAGGAATGGGGGCAGGACAGCGTGTTGCCAGCTCAGGGGAATAGAGCCTCTCAGATCTCCCGCTGATGCTACTCTACACTGTTGGCAAATACACTTCAAACTGGGTCTGTACAAACTAAATACATTTGATCAGTGAATATCTGGATTACAAAAAAAAAAGATAATAGGCCCAACACTATATGAGTTTGATGAGTTTGGTTAATTTCCAATAAAACAATTAGCAATTGCTTTGTGCACTGAAATAGTAATGAAATAGTTGTGCATAGCTTTTCATTACATATA
>NW_015634502.1:1873644-1918006 GCF_001515625.1 Sinocyclocheilus rhinocerous
ATATATATATATATATATATATACACACACACTGTATATACTGTGTGTGTGTGCGTGTGTAATATTTTAAGTGCAATACTGTGCACACATTATATATAGAATCTAGAATCAGAAAAATAAATAAAAAATAAAAACCAAAAGTACGTCAAGAAAAATATTTTTTCCACCAGCTCTAAAATTTGAGGCGGTTGCTGCTCACTGCAGACAGAATTGTTGTAATGGCAGCATACGGAACAGGCTCTGAGCTTAAAAGCTGTTTTGTGAAGCGCCTGTGTACAGCGAAGCTCAGAGCGAAAGGCCCCTCCGGCTGCCAGCGGGACTGCGGTGGAGTCTGGCACACGCCTCATCTGTCCCTCTCACTCTCTCTCTCTCAGCCCAACACACTCACTCAGACTACGGCCAGAACCTCTGTGCATGCTACGCGCTCTCCCTCGAACGCTGCAGGCTGCTACATTACATTATCCTATCAGCAACAACAGTGAGCTCAAAGAGGCAGTGGACATGCCGAGCAGTTACAGAGAAAACCAAAGGTCTCCGCACTGCTGGCTCACAGTACAGCTTACACAACCCAGATCTGTAATGCAGCAGAGGTTATTCCATTTCTAAATATTTATCGCAACCTCAAGATCAAATGTGGTTTATAAATGTTCCGGTGGAGCACACTATTTTTAACAAGTTTTAGGATTTTACATTTTTTAGCTAAGCATGATAGTTTACCTGTATAATTCACTAAAACTACATTTGGTAAAGTTACACAACTCCAAAAGTGAACTATGGTTACTTCATGTTTACACAGTATATAATGAGTTGACTAATCAAAAGACTGCGTCTAGCATATAACTAGCGCCTGCCATAAAGAACCAAAAAACCCTATGTGCATTGAAACATAGCCCCATGTAATTTATTTAATAATAAATTCAAGCGCTGGAGGGTGAGGCGTGTATTTGTACTGTTGCCTGTTTGAACACATTCACTAAGAGCTGAAAAGTACAATACATATTTGTGGGACTTAAAAGCCCAAATCCTAAAGGTTTTCCAGGAAGTTATTTAAACAAAGTATATGAACTACGAACTGAATTATACCACAAGATAAACTGCCATCAAAAAGTTTGACCTTTACAAAATACCTTGACCTTTACAACTGCTATTTACATATTTTTAGTGTCAGATTGACAGGTAACAGACTTTCATTATGTCTGTCAGTAATATGGACTTTTTACCGAATCAAGCATATGGAACAACTTTCTTACCGAGCAGAGAACAAAAAAATGTTCCCCTCACAAAATCTTCTTAATCAACTACAATTGCTAACTTGCAACAACGTTTGAGTTTTATTTTTATATTTTAATTATTATTATTATTATGTAAGTTTCTAAGATAAAAAGTGGACATTGGTTAATCAGGGGAGTGGCCTTAATAAAACGATCTGAAATTTAAAACAAACCAAAGCAAAATTATTTAATTTCGCGGCAACTTTCTAATCAAAGCCAAGGTCAAAGCAATCATCAGCCATCTAAAATCCTAGTGACTCATGTCAATATACAGCAAGGCAATTTGAGACAGTAAAGTGACCTTAAAAACCCTCTGTGCCTGCCTAAATTCAGACAGGTGATAAAAATACTTTTAAAATACTATCAGATTTACACATTTAAGCCTAGGCACTATCACAGTGCATAAAATGCTAAAATATTTTCTAACTGATTCAGCTATCACAAGCAATATGGGATTCAAATCAATTGTGATAAATTACAGGCAAAAGGCCGATGTCTGGCAAGTCAATGTTATTCTGTCCAGAATGCTTTTTATCTCTTTTTAAAAATTAAACAGCCTAAAAATATATATTTCAATAGCCAACTTTTTGCTATATCCTATTAATTGAAAACTTAAAAAGCACACAAGAAAAGAGCTGAAACCACAGTAATTAGTCCGGATTGCATAGATATCATCCTAAATCTCTCTCAAATTACTGTAACTTTATATATTTTGTAACCAATAAAACAGTCAAAGTTTTAACAGTCTTAACACAGAATATAAACATTACTAATGCACTCTCTTATAACGCTACGCATGAACTGAACTAGTCCTGGTGTACATATAGATGTGCTCATATAGGCTAAATATATAATTTTTAATCCACTTCAGATAAAAATACACAATAGTAAATTCTATAATATGAAATAATAAAAGTTTTATTTTATCCTAACTATGACATGTAACTTTCTCCTCTAATTTATGATTAAAACTGAAGCAGATGTCTCATCACTCAACTGCACTGTCTACTCTACTGCACACAAACTCCATCTTAAATACAACGATAAACAACGACTCATATTACCTCGTCAAATTGATTTTCGACTTTGTTTACATTGTAAAAGGTCAATAATAGAAATGTATAACAACCCAATAAACTAATATACACTTGAGGATACAGCTTAGTGTTATTTGAATGGATGTTAAATAGGCAAAGAGAAGCATAGTTCTCAGCCCGCCCTTTATGAACTGAAATCTCGTCGCGTATCAGGAGCAATTCGTTCAGAAAGACACAAATAAGCACTTTACCTGAGTTAGACAGAGAGGAGAATACATCATGCTGAAAGGGGAGCGCGTGACTTGAAATGTGGCAAAACACCGACAAGTTAGTGGATCATTTCTCACAGTTAATCATGGTAAGCCTCATCATGATTAACACTTCCACCGCCGCCACTTCTGACTTCCACTTCGAGTCCGTTAAATCAAGAGACGCCCGGCAAAAGAGAACGCGCAAACTGTGTACACGTTTGAAACCAAACTTTGCAGGCAGGAAAACGCGTGGGGTGCTGCAATCTGTTCCATTTAGGAAATGGTGGGAGAAAGAATCAAAGAAAGAGAAAATGAAAAAGAGGGAGGAATGAAATGACGTTATGAAAATAGCCCATCCCAAAGAAAGTAGCCTACTTGAAGGAGCAAGAGAGGCTAACCCTGGTTTCCACTGTCCAGGGGCATCCGTTAAGTCCGTGAAATTAACCAAAAAAAAAAAGTTATGTGCCTCGGTTTCTGAAGCTCCTATGGTGCGAAGCAAAGTGGTAAACGACTTTCCCCCCTCTTCGCCAGTGCTCACGCACCGCTCTTCCCTCTCACGCTGATCTAGTTCGGACGCAGAAACGTTCTGGGCGCTTCACCCGCGCGCGTATTCCAAACAATTTTACTGCAACATGCACCGCTAAAGTAGCATTTAGAGCCTGGCTCGCGCGGACATGCATGCATCCATTCATGACAAAGTGTTCGAGGCTTATCGAACACTTTAAAAAGTCAGCCCGCGTAAAATACTATAGCCAGGTGGACCACCTTTATAACTGTAAACATAGAATATATTTCTAGTAAACGAGGGAATGACTTGTCTCTCAGTCACTTAAATTCCTGAAACGCGTGTAATTATGAATACAAATTTTACTGCAACACGCACCGCTAAAGTAGCATTTAGAGCCTGGCTCGCGCGGACATGCATGCATCCATTCATGACAAAGTGTTCGAGGCTTATCGAACACTTTAAAAAGTCAGCCCGCGTAAAATACTATAGCCAGGTGGACCACCTTTATAACTGTAAACATAGAATATATTTCTAGTAAACGAGGGAATGACTTGTCTCTCAGTCACTTAAATTCCTGAAACGCGTGTAATTATGAATACATATGAGAAGTCCAATGCATAGTGCACTCATTCTAAAAGTACTGTTTCAGTGAGGCTATTTTCTCTTCTATTGCATGGTCTGATGACCAGAAGCTTTTATAAAGTCATTGCAAGAAAATAACGCGCCTCGGTAACCATAATAACTGTCATCTACAAGTAGCTCATGGTCAGTCGTAGATACCCAAAAACTATTCCTGTGTAGTTTTTTTTTTTTTTTTTTTGACCTAACCCCTTGTAGAAATCAAGTTTTACTCTGCTGGAGTGATAACACGGAGATCAAATAACCTAGGCGTCAATTGACTTAAATTAAAGTGTAAAACCAGGCAGGCTATTAAAACCAACAGTGTAAACAACACCTGTTATTTCTCATGAATATGCACTGAAGGCACTGTGGCGTGAACTATGGACAGGGAGAGAGCCGTCTATCACACTGCTGAAACACCGTCGTCTCAAAATGACATACTTTTGCCAATAAACATATCCATCCCATTACAAACATTCATTCTTAAACTTTTTCTGAAACTGCCACGTTAGCATTTTTTTTTTTTTAAAAAGATAAAGATTTGAGTAAGTTGTAGATACAATACAAATGAACATATCAATATAGCCCTAAACATAAAACATTTTTTAAAAGTCTGAACTTATTTTACGAACTTGACGTAAGCGCAAATTAACTGGCAACAGCAGTGACTAAGATAGAAAAAAAGTACTGTACCATACTTTATCAGATGCCATATCATGGTATGTTTATACATAACATAATGCTGAAATCCATGCAGCATCGTATTTACATACTCCAAATTATATTCAAGCATGCCCAAGAAAACACTGTTATATAGTATCCTAATTTTTGTAAATGTATCAAGCTTACTTGGCTAAAAGCTACTGTTTCTGTAAACAGCCAAGCCGGGTCAAATCAATTTTTGGCACTGTCTCGTGAAGCATGTTTACTTTGTTTTATTTACAGATTCAGTTTGCTACTGCCATGCGAACATGACAAGTAACTACAGTTTGTAGCACTTTTTGAGACAATGCCGAACTCCCGGTTGTGACTTCGGCACACGATCTGAGACTTCTGCCGGTGAGGGAGCGCCTCTGTCGGTGTAGATGTCAAATTCATGCCGGCGAGCCTGCGGCCATTTTCTGCTGAGCAAACTCTACTGCTGGGCATCTGCCTCTACTGGCTTTAAACTTCAACTTGGCCTTCGGAGTCCCGTGGTTAACACAGGCACGCACACACCTTTTTTCCTTCGCCTGTCACAGAACTAATAACTTTCATTACGGGAGAAAAGCCAAAACGCTTGCTATCTTAATCATTGAGCGTCTCAATAGCGAGAATAATACCCCAGCATTTGTAAGCCTTTCCCACAAAACCTTACGTTTGGCCGAAAACCAACGAGAAAAGGAGTAACCGGCTGGTAAGAGAGGAAGCGGGGGGAAACCGAAACTCGGCGCCTGTGCGTTGATGATGATCTCATTTGACTTTAAGAGTGCACAACTCGTGATCTGCCTCGTCTGTAGGAACAACGACATAATAATGATGAAACTGATTTGTTAACGTACCATTTCGAAGCGAAACTGCCAGCCTCCGCCCCCCCAAACAAAGTTAGAGCTCAGAGGCTTTTGTAGTTCTGCAGTTCAACGCTTGGTCATCTCGTCGGATGCTTTTATAACTCCGTATCCTTTTATCTTCGCAAAGAAGTAATCCGTGCTCTTCGGGTGGGAGGAATAAACCCGGACACTGACCAAATACAAAACGTCCCACGCGAAGTCTTCGAGCCTCGTCCAATCCGAAATCCTCGTTACAAGGTACAGAAGGACATAATAAAGATTTGACAGTAATGCACGGCTTGCTGCAGAGAATGCACTGGCTGGAGGTGCAGGCTGTTGTTTTGGTCGTTTATCTTTAATTTACAGTGCTGAATCGACGGTCTCATAGCTTTGCAGCATTGCACGTGAAGCGCGCATAGATGTCCTTGTGTATAGAGAGGAATCAATGCCTCGTCTGTTCTTTTGTTTCTTACAACACGAATAGCAACACAGACGGTGTTCTGGGCTCCATACACGCATCTTACAGTCCTCGCGGAGAATGAATTGATGAAATACTGGGGTGGTGTGCGTGAGTGTGTGTGTGTGTGTGTGTGTGTGTGCGTGCGTGCAGTGTAGCCACTCGTTTAGAAGAACTGCACTTGATGGCGTAGTTTATACAGTGTGTATGTGTGTGTGTGTGTGTATATATATATATATATATATATATATATACTTTATATATGGGTCAATGACGTAACTCTAATTTTTGTCTGAATCAATAGTTATTAAGAAATACATTAAAATGCAACAATTCATACAAAATGACTTGAATGCATCCATCAAAGCATAGGTCTATACGACGATCATGTCTTTCATTTCTGTTCAGGTTAAATGGAGTAATCCTAAAAATACTTGCCGAGATGCATAAAAAACTTGAATAATGTTTGAAAACTTAAAAAATACACAAGTGTATTCAGTGTTCAAGTAAAGTATTTTAGTACATTTGACTTGATGGTTATCTTGAATAATTTTAAAAAAAAATAATTTTTATAAAAATGTATGCAATCAGCATGATAACTTAGTACTACATGTGTTTTAAACTAGATTTTCAAAATATTCTTTTTATAACTTCAGAGATCCTTATTTGCCATTGGCTCATATAGTAGTTTAAGGCTAAGAATGTTAAACCGGTTATAACAGAACAAACATTGCATGTTTCATTAACTTCGAAACCTGATTTGAGAGTCGTGCCAACCCTGTTTCCAAGATAAACAATATATCAATAAAAAATAGTTTTGAGTGTGCGTGCGTAAAGCGCGCGTGTGCGTTTGTTTTGTGTGAATATTTTTTTGGTGCATTAGTGTCTAGTTTTACAAAAAAAAAAAACATTTTAAATGTATTTGCTTTGAACAACTTAAAGTGAACAAAGTTCATATCAGTCTTTAACATGAGACCGTGTTGCCAGTGTCACTTGAAATTGCGTTTCATCTATTTTAGACTTAAAAAAACTTCAAGTTGCTCAGTCAGTTATTGCAGTGTCCTTAAGTGATACCTTCTACTCTAATTTAAAGGGTCACAAGACGCCTTGGGCATTTCAGAACATAAATGAACTGGCAGTCAAGTAGGCCCATAGGAAAACGAGTTGTATTTTATGGGCTAGGCACGATTTATGCATGTCTGCAGAAATCAAATTCTCTTGAAATGTCGTAACAAGGAATAACGTTTCAGAATGGATAATTTACAGAAATTGTACTTTTGCGGGCACAGAGGTTTACTGAACTTAAGGTTTTACGCTTTTCATACGTTGTTTACGTTTTTCATAAACATACACAAAGTGTGGCCTACCTGTGCAGTGCTCAAAAAGTAAACTTTATTTAGCCTAATAGAGTCGGAGCTTGAGTCTTGATTTTCTTCTTCCTCGAAAAAGCTGCAAGCTCCCTGAACTCTGAAGCCAAATGTTTAACCTTTCGAGTTCCTCATCAGACGCTGTTCGGTCAGAGCCAAGAATGATAATAGCTTATAGTTTATACTCTCAGTAGACCTGCTGTTGGTTACTCTTAAATTTAGGAGATTTGATTAAACATTGTAGTTAAAGACTTGCTTCCTTTCCATCACATGTAACTTTGTCTGTTTGTCGTCAATTGGCAGCCTTTTTTGAGAAACATCTGAGTGCAATTTAATAAAATGAATATAAAATAACGTCTTTAAAAAAAAATAATAATAATCGAATGGGTCAGTATATTACAGTATTGATCAGTACATAGCACTGATTAGGTTTACCCTATTTAAAAGAATGAATATTAAGATTTTAATTAAAAAAGCAAAATTTATAAAGGAAATTGGTTTGTTTATATTTTTTAAAAGCGCGATTTAAAATGTTTTGGGGCTATTAATTTGCCTGTTTCTGAAGCATAATTTACGACAATGAAGAATGAAGCTAAATTTATATAAATTTCCTACATAACCGCAAACTTTAAATCTCACAGTTGAGATGAATTTAAATATATATATATCTGTATGCTATAAATATGAGATTGCATGATTTTATCTTCAAGCGTTTTAACACAAATGAAATATTATCGTAGGCTATAGTATACCGTTACCATCATTATTTTTCCTAAAAAAAATTATTTACACTTTATTTATTCCGTAATTAAAATAATAACTTTTCATCTGCGTGGTAAAACTCTATAAATCTAAATAAAACTCTATCTCTATTAATACATATAGATGCTACTTATGTGGTAAAGTAAGCTCTGTTAAACGTTATTTGAAAGAGTTTTACTCTTTTCCAA
The DNA here is from genome assembly GCF_001515625.1 of Sinocyclocheilus rhinocerous. Classification (NCBI taxonomy): domain Eukaryota; kingdom Metazoa; phylum Chordata; class Actinopteri; order Cypriniformes; family Cyprinidae; genus Sinocyclocheilus; species Sinocyclocheilus rhinocerous. The sequence continues at coordinate 1,881,636 of NW_015634502.1, forward strand.
CAAGCCGTCTCCAAAATCCACATGTCCTCGTGTATTTGCTGGCACCTTTGAATGCAGTCGCATATTTTGGATCCTTCGGACTTTGGTCGCTTGATTCCCCGTGCAAACGCTCTTTTTGTTTCTCCCACAAAATAGCTTCTGAGTCAAAAATACCGACTTCTGCCCAACTCTCTAAAACAAGTAGATTTTGTCCTAAATATTTTCACTCTATTTAGGTCTAAAAATTACATTTTGGCTTACTTTAAATTTACTGAAAGACATTTCTGTGCTGATGTTCCGGTGATTGCATAAATTACAATTTAGTCTTATTTTATGCATGCATGAAATGATGACACAATTGCAATATATTGTTATGACTATAAGAGCACATCAAATTGAAGTGCTAACTTTATACAGCATGGTCAGAAAACACACAAGGCACATGTACAGGCTTTCACACACGTCCCACACATAAACTAAAGTTTCAACAACTGGCTGCCATACACAAATGTACTATCCATTTTTTTTTTACTGTCAAACCTGAAAGTACCTGATGGACAAATAAGATGCATCTAATCCAGAGAAGAGTGGAACTGTGAATAAAAGACCTGGCCACAGCAGGGCAGATACAATATACCTGCTCACAGGAAACTGCAGGTTTGACTGCCCTGATGTGCAAAATCATCTCTTCAGAGTGAATCATGTTTTAGGAAACAATACATGGCAGTGTAGCCCAATTGCAACTATTTTATTTACAGCAAAAAAAATGAACAATGATATTCTAATTCTATTCAAGAATGCAATTGTATTATTTTAAATTAAGTCTAACTGTATAAAAATACACCAATATATGCCAGATGCTTATGTCATTTTTATTGAGATAACAAATTGCAGATTGACATGTATAAAGTGAAAAATACAATTTATAATAGAAATGATGTGTCATTTGCATTCTCCTCTATAGTGGAGTGATTCTATCTAAAAATAAACAGTCAAAAAATAATATAAAAATAACCTGAACTAAAAATGTACCCATGTATACCGTGAACTGCAAATGTTGAAGGTGTGTTGTTATACCGGAAAGGTAAAACCTCTGGCCTGAACACTTGGACAAATTAAAAGAGCTACATCAAACAGTTGATTAAAGAAAGAAACGAGTCATAAAAGGACTCAACTTCCCCTTCTCTCCCCTCTTTCTCTGTTTGTATCAGGAGAAATCAGACAGTAAACATTCAGAAATTCCACAGCTAAATGAACTGCAAAGGTTTATTTTGTTGATACGTGTGTGTTGATAGATCATATGTCATCTAAACCTATCTCATGAAATGTTTGGGGGAAACATGTTTGGTCTGTTTTTAACCTCTTAACTCACCCAAGCACGTAAGTACATAATCTCTGAAAAACCAGCCTGCGGGTTAGTAATCGTTCTGACACATAAAAGTGGGCATCCTCAAGAGGGCAGACCAAAAACGGCTGTGATACTGCTGTGTGGAAAACATTCCAAAGCTCATGCAGAGGTTTACCAAAAAATTACATCACCTAGTTCTTATTATTGTGATTAAGCCTGATTCTATATGGGGAGATTTATGGTATCTAAAGCCATGTAAGCCATGTATAATTTATCTGAGATATGCCCAATAAATTATGAATGGCACCTTTTTAATTTAAAAGGAAACATGAACTATGTGAGTATATGGATTTGGCTATATTGTAGGGCTGGAACAGTCGGTTCAGGTAATATAACAGATAAGATATCTAGTGTAAAAAAAGGCTGTACAGAGAGTACTGGGTATCAATTACTGTCCCTATCAAGTGTTCTTTCCATACTACAGTGTCATACACCTACTAGTGGTGAGATGGAAATACTGCAGTACATCGTGAATAAAGTGTGGATTTGTTGAAGCCTAAAGATGCATCTTAGCAACAATACTTTCAACATATCAACATAATACCAGTCTAAATCACCATCTAATGGCTGGTTAATTTTCTATTTAACTGCTGTTTAAGTGCAAGTGCCGTGCAGATTTAGCATGTCAAATATAGTTTTATTCTTTTCCCCCCTCAAATTGCATCATTGGAGTTGCAGTAAAGACTCTTAGCACATGTGGACTTTGCCTTTTTGTGGCTGTTTCCATGTAATGAAATCACATGTAGGTGTAATGCATTATTGGCCGGCTCCACAGAGACACATATATATTGCCCAAGGCAAATCCCAGTCTCTAATACAACTTCACTTTTCCAAACTACTGCAATATGAGAGGGGGAGGGGAAAACGTCTGGAAACTCACTCTCTCTCTCTCTCTCTCTCTCTCTCTCTCTCTCTCTCTCAAGACACAGATCCAAGGCATGCAGTCCAATGCCAAGACTCTGCTCCTTCTTCTCAAGAGAACCAACTTTTCTTTCACTGTTCTTGCCATCTGAATGCTAACTAAGGGCAAATTGTGCATAATTTCCCAATTTTGAATCATTTGTGGCACACTACAGTCACCTTCAGAGTAAGCCAAGCAATTCCATCAAAAACAAGTGGTTCAAATCAAGTCTTGCTCTAAGTGCACATTTTATTAAATGGTACATTTCAGGGTGCAAATGAATATGTATTTCTTTTTTTTTAGCCTGTATATGTTTACATTTTCAAACGTTTCAGTCCAGTTAGCATGCTAAATAAACAGCAACACTACATTAAGGTGCTTGAATGCTGTAAGTTAGGATCCGTATCTTAACAGTACATCAACAAAATATAAGTATTGTCATAATTTTCATAAATATATCACAAAAATCTTTAGTTTAGTGATTCTTTAAAACACTAACTGTGCTATTGCTGCTAAAATACAACCTGGAGTGTGAGACCTTAAAATGATATGTGGCCTGAAAATGACTGAAGAAAATGTTAATAAAAATCAATCTCTGTGAAAGTCATTGAAATATTTGCACAGTGTACAGTTTGTACGTTTTTATCTATTTGTATTTTGTTCCACATTATCTATATTAGCTAGATTTTATAGAGCACTATTGTCGAGATGAAATGTGCAGTTTACTCATTTAATTGCAAATTTAGTCAAACATGCAAAATGCACACCAAATGTAATTACAGTGATGTACTTAAAACTTAGCAAAACCCTCATTGAGAGAGCAAACATATGGATCCATAATACAGTAGATGCTACCATGATAACATGATTCATGATTCATTGAGCAGCCATGAACAAGAGAAAAGAGCCTGGCTCAGCATCAAATATCCACCATTTGCATAATGTTAGAAATTAATCACCAAATCCTCTGCGGGACCTCACTAATGGCTTTTAGGTAAATGATTACACCACAGTAATTTGCCAGTGATTATGCTGTTATAAGCTAATGACCCGGCACCCTGCAGCAGAGTCCAAGAACTCTAATTACATGCAGATTAGTTAGCACATGTTAAGACCTCAGGACAAGTGCACATATTCTATCCTAAAGCAGCTACCACTAATGATCTCTTCATTAAATGAATGATATAAATTACATTTAGAAGGGATTAGCTGCTGATGATAGTTGAGTCATGAAAATGGCTTAGCCTATGAGTCAAAACAAAATTGACAATTATAGGAATTAAAATCAACCTTTCAAGTTTTCTTTTTCAGTGCTAAGGGCCCCGTACTATATAAAGAGACAAAGCAGCAACCTCCTGCTTCATATAGTACAAAAATGAGTGTTGCATTACTTTGTTAAGATGCTTCAAATGCAAAGCCATTTAAAATAAACATTATTGGAATGCAAAATCATTTACTTGTTCATTATACTTCCATTGATTTTTAATAAGAGGCTACATTTTAATAATACATTATATTGTGGGATGCAAAAATGAAACCTTTAGATACATTTTAGCTTTGTTTGAAAGGGATAGTTCACTTAAAATAAAAAAAGTCATAATTTACTCACGCTATGATAAACCTGTATGACATTCTTGAAGAACGTTTTGAATGTTTTGTCATTGTGGTCCAATGTTGTTTTCATTGTTTTATTTTCACTGTTAAAATAAATAAATGAATGTAAAAAAAATGTTGTTTTGGTTTGGAACAACATAAGCGCAAGTAAATTATGACAATTTTCATTTGGGGTGAACTACCCCTTTAATATTGTTTTAAGCATTTTTTTTTCACAAAATAAATGTGAATAAAGATAATGCAGGGTAGATCACGCAAAACCTGATGTTGTGATGGCATCGCACAAGCTAAAAATTGTCTAACTATTTTGAAATGAGCAATTTGACTTAAAAAAAATACAAAAAGAAAAATATCTAGAAACTCTAGTGCTGATTGGCCATCTAAGTTCAAATCCATGTGCCCTACTCAGTTCTAATAAAAGGTAAATAGTTTTTATGACCTATAACAGCTTTACGTCACAATCAAAAGTCTGTTCAACTGTGGTTAAGGTTCAATCATGGGAAACAAAAAAAGAAGGCAATATGAGATGTTTGACCCTTTACAGATGTGTGTCTGTGGTGTTGTGCTTTATCCCACTATATGAATCATTTTCATGTGCTTTGTATTTCAGTTTTGGACACACCTCAAAGCTTAAATCCGTTTTCCAACACAGATAAACAATGTTACATGCAGCATGTTTACAGAACTACAAAGATGATGCATGAGGTTTGGCTTTAAGCTGCAGTGTTTAGGGCTGGGACACTGTCCAGTACTGGGTGCCTTGAATAGAGTAGACTGGTTGGATTTGTTCTGAATAAAACAAAAATATATTGTGACAAGTCGAAATGAAAAATTATGCAAAGCACCTGTATAGTGAAATCAAAGAGTATTAAAGCGACTCCGAATAAAATAACAAATATTGGTGAAAAGTGAAGCACAGGAAAAAAATCAAACAATAAAATATAGATGTTTTCTTTTAACTTACTAATTGTTTAACTTAAAACTAGTTATTGAAGTAAATCTGCTATTATACATCATATTTCCCTATTTTCTGGATAATTATCTTAGGATAAATATGTACTAGCCAACAAATCTACACCAGATGAAGGAAAAAGCAAAGCGTTGTCTCCCCCTTGTGGTGACATGTAATATTTCAACCTAAAAAATATTTTATATTTACCTATTGACAAAAAATGACAAATATGATTTCTTTTTTCTATTAAGATTTACTAATAAGTATGTTGTAGATGAGACTGAGGTAACAAACGAGTCCATCAGATAAATGTGTTGTATTTAGGACCCCTTACAGTGGATTAGGGCTGTAACCACCATAAATACTTAGGTCTGACATACAGCATACGCCCTATTTTTCATATTAACGATAGACCTATATGGGTTTTTAGTGGTTGATTCTAAACCCTCATATGCTGTTGTAGTATCAACATGTTATGAACTGCATGTTGAATCGAGCAGGTTGTGTGGGTAGTGGGTACTGCCGGGTACTAAAGCAAAGCACTGAATGGCATGACTAAACGAGTAGACACAACATCGCATGCAGCTGTCTGAAGATCCTCTCTCACAGATGGTGTCAGGATTATACTGGAAGACTGGCAGGCAAAATGCAAAACAAAATATTTTCCCTTTTTAAGGTGGTGGATTATCCGGGGCCAACAGATTGCCTTTTCAATGCCTCAGCTCTCCAGTTCATTAAGGGACAAGCACTAAAGCTTCAACATCCTCTTGGCATGAATGGAAATGTTTAATTGTGAGATATTAAGACTTCATTTAGTTGCTCTACAGATGCAGTTACAATTCTGTTCGTAAGTGTACATGCCTCTTGCAGAATATGTATTAAATTAAGGCTAAAGTTTTTGAATTGGATGTTCAGGGCAAATTGTACTTATTTTGTCTTCTGGTAAACATGTAAATATCTTTTGTAGCTTCTGAAGGGCAGTACTAAATGAAAAGATATGATATTCAAATTTACACCCCCTGGTTCTTAGTGCATTGTGTTTCCTTCTTGAGCATCAGTGAGCATCTTGAGTCCCTCAGTTGTCCTCAGTGTCAAAGATGGATCTCAAAATCATACAGTCATTTTTAGAAATGGTTCAAATATGCAGAAGACAATAGAAAACCAAAAAATATGCCGGATCTGGAGGATTTATCTGAAGTGGACAGTTTAACTGCTCAGGACAAACAAGGGACTCATGAAAAAACTATCACAAAACATTAAAAGTGTATTGATCATCCTGGTAAAAAACACACAGTATTAAGATTCAAGGGTATGTAAACCTTTAAACTGGTTATTTTGTGTGAATTCAATTCAGTTATTATTTTTGTATCAGTTGGACTATATGTAAATGTCTGTTATATAAAACGGCTTATTCAGGACAGTACTATTTTTTTTTTAATGCAGTTTTTATGATCCCTCATTGCCTATTCTGCAAGGGGTATGCAAATTTATGAGTAGAACTGCATGTCAAAATGAGCTGTATTAATGGGATAGTCCAAAATATTTAATTCTGTTTTAATTTACTCTCCCTCATTTCATTCTAAACCTATATGACTTGCATACACATGAATATAAGCATATTCAAATCATTCAAATGAAATTTAAGAGCTACAGTGGTGGGGAAGATTATCCATGAATAATTACTAAAATTTGAATGTTTTTCACACAAAGCTTGCAATATAGCATACAGTATTTTAGAGCTTGGCAGCCCCTTTGTTTTTTATTGTTTAAAACAAAGCAGTATTATGAATATTACTATATTTAACAGAAGTCAGTCAGTCATATGGGTTTGGAACAACATGAGGGTGAGAAACTGATGTCAAATTTAATTTCGGGTGAACTATTTCTGTAATTGTAATAAAAAAGGCAGTGACATTTATTCCCATTGTTAGGTGCAACATTACCTGTAGCACGGGCAGTCAATAATAGCAATAAAAAAGGAAAATGTATCATGGTATTTCCATGTTTATTGATCTAGTATCATGGTAATACCATGGTATTCTATGAATTATTTTGGAGTGCCAAAAAATAGTATATGAATATGGTAATCATTCAGCACTATGGTATATATCGAAATATCATGGTATTAGCATCTGATAGCATCCTTTTAACATTTTATAGCCATACTAAAGTTACTAACAGCAATATAGTTGCATCTACACATGTACACGCAAAGTCACAGATCACATGATCCCAAATCTGGTAAATGGCTAAAGAAGAAACGTGTAAATGCCCGGGGGTTACACCCTCCCACCTCAGGCCGGGCCAGCTCAACCGGTACTGACTGGCTGCCTCTGTGAGGGCTGTTAGTGCGTCTCCTCAATGACCATTCTCTCTAATTTTAGTCTCTCTGCTCTCTCTACTGCTGGGAATGATTCATGTCAGTTTCCAGACGTCTGAAGTCACGGGCTGGAACCACAACCCCCATGCTGTCCCACTCTCATGCTGTAGAAAATCACTACAGGGGAAAGATTCATGGGCTCTGGTACAAATTTTGCCAACCTCTCTGTTTTACGCTCTGCCGTTTAATGGGGTTTGGCGGTACAATCCCGAGGCGTGCTTCCTGTTAAGTCTAAAGTCTTACGCATGCTGGTATTCGCAATTCGTGCCATGCTGATGCAAGCCTGACCACGTGTGTCACTACACCGTCACAGCGGTAGATGTAAAGCATGACAACAAACAAAGGTTCTGCTTGACTTGAAATTACACAGCCTTGAATAAAATCTAATAACAGATATATTTACAGTGCCAAATTGAGTCATCAACAAAGCACTTGAGCCAGTAATTAACAAAAATCAATAGATTTTTCTTTAAGGGATTCTTTAAGGGATAGTTCACCCAAAAATGAAAAGTCTTGCATCATTTACTCACCCTCATGTTGCTCCAAACCTATAAGCATTTCTTCATCTGTTGAACACAAAAGATAATATTTTGAAAAATGTTTTTGTCCTTAAAATGAAAGCCAATGGGGTCCAGTGTTATTTTGGAAAAAACAGACAATTTTAACAAATTTATTATTTTGTGTTACACAGACAAAAGACAGGCATATAGGTTTAAAATAACAAAATGGTGAGTGAATGATGGCAGAATGTTAGCCCAGAGACCAACATGGTATAAAGTGCCCTTCCCAACAACAACAGAAAAAAAACGAACAGAGATTGTTCTAATTGAGAATAGCACATGATCTGTAAAACCCAAAATTTTAAATTAAAACCCATTTCCCCTGAGCTTTAGCTGAAGTGTAATTCTGCAAAAGTCTAACTAAGTTGTAACCATGTTTATATTTAATTCAAAAACCCCATTAGCCAAACCTAATCTCCTTGCTACTTAAGAAAATCCCAAATTCTGAGGAGATGTTCCTTTGATTAAGTTTTTTTTTCTCCTCTCCCTCTTATTTCATCAGCAGGAAGGCAATCAGATTTGACTGTATCCAAACTAGAACAATCTTTGGTTTCTGAGCTACAGTATAGCGAATCATTATGTCACACATATGGCACGTAAATCTACAAAAAGGTTTCATTTCAATCTATCTATATAAATATATCACTCCATTTCCCGTTTACAAAAAGACCTCCAGCACTAAATGTAGTATGAAAAGAGAGCCTATAGAAGAGCAAAGCCAGCATAAACTCCTCCACCCACACGTAAAAAAAAAAAAAAAAAAGATGAATTGCAATTACTTTGAAACCATTTGTGCTTCTCTCTGTTGTAAGTTGATTTTCATTTTCCGCTTGTCAGATGTGATTTCAAAAGGTTGTGGCTACAACAGCACAACATGTGTAACCCACCCACACGTCCTGAGCCGGGCACTTTGAGTCAAAAAGCATCCCAAAGTTGCGTGTGCATTCAACACTCTACATTCAGATGCATTACACCTGATAAAGTCTTACCAAGCAACCTAATACAACCGCATAATGCACTGAAGATGTATTTTAAAATAGGAGGAAATAAAGAGGTTGCTAGAATGTATACAAGCCATACTATATAAAGTTCTTCAGAACAGCAGGTAATTTAGGAAAATGTAATTATGAAACATCTTTTACAGAGAACATTTTGGGGTACGTATGGAACAGAAAAAGTGCCGCTTACAAGAAGGATAAAAGCATGAAGAGAGGAAGAGATTGAGTGAGTGAATGAGTGAGAACATGTGTGAAACACCGGCTCTGAGAGCAAGGTCATTTCTCAAACTGGGCTTGACAAACAATCAAAGCCCTTCATTTGTGATTAGTTATTAGTAAAGGCTCATAGCAAATGTTAATTGCCAAGTTAATTTAAACAAAAGTGTGGGTGGCTAACGCAGTAAGGAGAGAAAAGGAGGGAGGACAGAGAGGAAGAAAGCAAGCGAGAAAAGGATAAAGGGTGGGCAATCACTTTTGTTATAACAGAGATGAAACAGGGAACAGAATCAATCCATTATCGATGAATAAATAAGCAAAACTGAAGACTTGAACACTGAGCAAACAAAGAGAATTCCAACAGAAACTGGCTGAGAGAAGAAAAGAGCTCTCCAGCTCTGGAGAACACGGTAAGATAAGCTAAAACACAAAGCATGTGAAATAAAACACATGGACGGAATGGAGTTTAAACAACTTCATGTGCTAATAATAATGTGAGGAAAACAAAATCAGACCATGTAGAACAGGAGCAGGCTCAATCTGTACATATTGTAAAATATTAAAATGATACTCAAAGCATTACGCTGCAGATCAGCTTGATTTAATGCCACATGTCATTTAGGAGCACTATGGACAGTAATATCAGGTATGTATTAAGTCAAAGTTAAGTGCCTACAATTCAAGAAAAAATATTTGATAACCTTTAAATAAATAAAATGACTGGCTTTCACAATAAATGGAGAGATTAGTTAAAGAACGTAAAAACGGAGTAATTTTTGATGGAAATGTTTGAGTAATACAGTCTATTTTTATTTTTTATTTATATTTTATTTATTGAAATATTTAATTATATATGCATACAATTATACAAATGTATTAAAATAATATTTTTAATTTATTTTATTTATTCATAAGTAAAATTGGCACTAAAATGTAAAGTCAGTAAATTTGCTACAATGTCAAAGAATTTTAGTAAAACAATAACAATTGACATGCAATTTCATAAAACATGCTAAGGCAAAATTAAAATTCCCAGAAACCATGTCTAAGCTTCATCCTAACAACAGCGCTCAAAGTCATCTGAGGTCACCTGCTCACCACACTACAAATAACACGTCAGACCCCTCAAACAATTACTCCGCAGCCAATTACATCATGACTGGTATTCAAAAAAGATATATACTGTATATGCGAAACCCGCAACAGGTTAGCACAAAGTTTTGAAGTTTCCTTAAAGTAGGTTAAATAATGCCACTCACCATCCACCAGGTCTTAGCTGTCATATCATAACACAGCTGCCATTTCACAGCGTTCTCTGCCGTGTTGCCACTCGTGTGTGTGATGCTGGGGAGCTCCATAAAGAGAGATGGATACAGGAAGCAAGGAGAGAGAAAAGGAGTTGTGGATGTTCTCAAACCGGTCCCAATCTCAGCCAAACAAGCGAAACAGAAGTGCAAATCCTCCTCAGCTGCCTCTTTCTTGCTCTCATCTTTACCTCCCTGTGTGGCACAGAGAGACTGGACAGTTTAGAGGGACAGAGCGAGAGAGAGAGCGTGAGGGTGAGACCTAAAGGATTAAGATTTTGACAACAGTTCCCACTCAAGAGTCCACACTCTCTGAGCACACCACCACCACGGGCTGCTAAACAGACCAGCTAATGCCAGCTGTGTTAACAGTCACACATACCCGCATAAGCACACTCACACAAAACCACACTGCTTTGGTTTTATAAAGCACATGTATGATGTGCCAAAAATCCTATGAGAATATAAACACAACATACGTAGTGTGCAGTTCAAACATGCTATTTTCTTACAAGCACAGCAGGGCGCTCACACACCCACTTGAACAACAAAAAGTCAATCCTACGTCGAGACCTGACCACGATGATGTCATCCAGCATCAGACTTTTTTTTTTTTCTTTTGACCTTGTTAAATCACAAGTTTCTTATCTATATGGCTGTACAGTCATGGCCAAAAGTTTTGGCAGTGACATAAATTTTGTGTTTTGCTAAGTTTGCTGCTTCAGTATTTGTAGATTATTTTTCCACATGTTTCTATGGTATACTGAAAAACAATGATAAGCATATCATAAGTTTCAAAGGCTTTTATTGGCAAAAAATATACAATGAGTCAATATTTACAGTGTTGACCCTTGTTCTTTATAACCTATGCAATTCACTCTGGCATGCTGGATATTAGCTTCTGGGCCAAATCCTGACTGATGGCGATCCAAGCAGCACACTTTCACATGTGCTATTGATATGATTAATCAATTAATGTTAGCTGGTCATTTTGTGTCAGGATCAAAAAACAGTGATTTTTTTTTTTTTTGTAAATGCATCTGATCACTCCACACAATAATCTAGAAACAACGTGAATGAACAGCTTAAGCAGCAAACTTTGCAAAACACAAAATTTATGTCACTGCTAAAACTTTTGGTCATGACTGTATATTGAAGAGTTGAAGATGCCCCGTCTTCATGTAGTAGTGAATCTCCGTCTTTAAGACCACAGCTGGCAACCAGAGAAGCAACTGATTCTGTCCTCTTCATCACCTTCGATTCACACAGAGCAGAATAGAAAACATTAGTTGCTGGGAGAAGAAATTATATATTTTTTTTCTGAAAGAATGTGGAAATTAAAATGCCCCCTCCCCTCAACCACATGGCAATGAGAAGTCCGGCCCTTGCTTGGCCACAGAAGTGCTGAGTGAGTGTGGGGGATATGTGGGCAGTGTTTGTTTGGTTTACTTGCTTTTTCTTTTCCTTTTTTTAATTTTGGAATTTTTTTGTTTTTATCATACATCAAAGGACTAAGTGTCAAAATTCCCCTCACAGCTCCCCACACGCTTTACATCACAAATCCAAAACACTGTTGTTGAGATTAAAAATATTGCTATCAGCAAAATTATGACAGTGCGCAAAAAAATAAATAAATGTAAAAAAAATAGTAGGTGACAAAAAAATTATAAGTGAAAATGCAGAGCAGAAATTCAATTCAAATTAAGAGATGTTTAGAAGTCGAGACAAAAATACAACAAATTTGAGGCACAAAATTAAAAAGTAAACACATTTGTAAGTAAAGATTAAAAAAAACTGTCTACACCAGGCGAATCAAAGCGAACGTTGCAAAAACATCTCCTGTTATTGTTGGAAGCAGAGCCGTTGTTTTAACAGGGGTGTATTCCAGAAAGCACGGTTAATGTACCGTCAGCTAAACCCTGAACTTTCGGTTGATTAACCCCAAACCTTGCTTACTCGAAGTATGTGGTTCCAAAAACGCGTCCGGGAGTAAGTTCATTCAACTCCGAGTATGTTCCTGTAAGACTCAAGACATTCTCAACAGAGCGACGAATCGACGAGTCACTATGGAAACGGACGCTAAGAAAAAGCGCGCCATGCTGTTTCTTTCTTCTTCTTTTGTTCAATGGTCGTTTACATGCTTAGTGCATATCGCCACCTAATTGATGGTTGTGCAATCATTTTATTTTTTTTCCGTTTAATCTTTAATCCTTGAGAATATGAATTATATTGTTTGTTTGATGATAATTATATATTAAGTCATATCAGATATGTATTTTGATTTAGAATTTAGACATTATATAAAATTCAGATCCATGTGTGAGATGATAATATAAAATGTAATAAATAAATATAGAGTCACATGACTACACTGTAAAATCTAATTAGTTGGGCTTACTTAAAAAAAAGCATGCAAACCGATTGCCTTGAAAAAACTAAGTAAAGTGAAATAGGAATAGTATGTTGTACTGACAGATGCTTAGTTAGTATAGTTTACTTACACGAGAGTTCTGGTAACTAAAAAAGAACTGTAGGGGGTATTTCATCCTTTCATTTAGGTTTACTCATGACGTAGTATAGCTAACTCACTGACTCCCAGAGTGCATTGCGGTATGAATAAATTATACAGTTGCTTTGTTTTACAGTTGTTGATTTTATTTGACAATTTTATTTGCAGTCTTGTGTCAGTAGTAGCACAACAAAAAGAGCAAATAAAATGGTTATTGTTACAATTAATGAAAATAAATGAAATTGAATGGTTACCATTGTTGTGATTCACGTGCTGAATGTTTAAGTCTGTGTGTGACTTTAACATATTACCACACACTATTTAAGAATTATATAAGCCCATTTAAAAGCATCTCATGATATTTATGAAAACAGAAACTTGACAATGTTCATTAATAAACACACAATAAATACACTAATGCTTTAATTAAAAGAAAGGTCACTTTATAAATGCAACATATTTATTACTTTTCTTCCGTTGAAATCAAATAACTCTGACTTTATAATGCATTACTGCATTAACATCACGCGGAATAATAATATTTAATGTATCTGCATTACTGTAAGGGTAGGTTTAGAGTTGGGGTAGGTGTAGGTGTAGACTTTAATAAAACACAATCTAACAGATAGAAGAAAAATTTTATTGTTGGTTTCCTGTAGCTGTATCCCTTCTAGCCACAACCGCGAATATAACACATAATTACTGTATTTGCATTACTGTAAGGGTAGGTTTAGTAACTTAGTAACTTAGTAACATTTGTAACTTAAAGGTAGAGAGTAGACATGTGCCGGTATTCGGTAAGACGATATATCACGATAAAACCCATACAATGTTATCGTGGGCACTTCAAAATACCGTGAATAATTATTTATTCCAAATTATTCCGATTTTTTAAAAGTCATTTCAAAATTCATTTCATTTTAGGAATATTTTTCCCATCAGCTAGGTAAAATGCACAACACAGAGTAGCTTCCTCAAAGTCTCATGTGCACTCTGATGTGAACTGAACAAGCTCAACATGGATGAGAAGCGCATGGCGGAACGAGTGAAGGAGATGCGCTGAATGAAAGTGCACGTTCACTCTATGACAGCAGATGTATGGCGGCAATCCTATGCCATTAATAACCGAGCGCACCACTGATGCTGGCGCGCGCGGTAAATCACTTCCGCGAAAGGAAAACAGATTTACACGCGAGGAAACGGGAGCCCGCGAGCTCATTTCAAACCCTCGCGCGCGCGTGACATGTCCTCTGCGCGCAATACAAGCCCTCGCGCGCGCATGATCATTCCCCACATCCTCGCGCTCGATCTTTCCTCATCTGCTCGCGCGAACACTTATTTTTGTCAGTCGTGGGGCGGGGCTTGCTGTTTTAATTGTAACCTCAAATGTCATTGGTTATTCCTCTTTTCCGGAAGTCAGTGACTTAAGACATGGCATCAGTGGACCAGATACATGTGAGTTATCGTTTCATTTGCTTGTTTTATTTATTTATTTTGTCTTTATTTAATGTAATTTAATGCATTGTTCATAGAGTAGATCTTTTTCAGATACTTTATTAATAGGAAGTCTTCCGTTTACTAGTGATTGCAGTCTTCAGATGATAAGAGATACACATACGAACCCTTTTTATGTGTTTTATCTTTAATCTTGTAAATAGATACATCGTAATATTTGAAGATTTGTTTAGTCTGTGTTCCTATAAAACACAGGTTTCACCATGTATGCATTTGACACTTGTATTGCGCGCAGAGGACATGTCACGCGCGCGAGGGTTTGAAATGAGCTCGCGGGCTCCCGTTTCCTCGCGTGTAAATCTGTTTTTCTCTCGCGGAAGTGATTTACCGCGTGCGCCAGCATCAGTGGACGACGAGGTTGCTTTGTTTCTTCTCAATAGGTGAGTAACACCGTGTCTACAACAGCTAAAGTCTGCCTACACTGGACGCGATCAAACAACCGTTGAAAACCATTTGAAATGTGTGTCAGCACGTCATAAATAGAACCCGGCAGCAGTTTTCTGTTGGGGATTTGTTGCGCCGCACCGCTCACGTCCGTAGACACGGTGTAACATTGGTTTTGCTTTGTTTCACAGAACTAATCGTTGCCTGGGTTGCGTATGTATATGTGGGGCGGAGCTATCAAAATAGGGGCAAGACCCTTTTGGGGTAGGGGCGTGTTTGTTTTGGTGATTTCAAATATCAACATTGGCTACCAGAAATCACTTACTCTGCCTTTAATGGCATATGATTGCCGCCATACAGATGGCCCTGATGGAAAAGCAGTAGAGATGCAGCTGTTACCCCAGTAACCCAGTAAACAAAAATGAAAAATTCTTCTGAAGCATTTATTAATCTTAGTTCATTTCAACATTTAATAGCACATTTTATTAAAATCAAAATTTGTAACTGCATTATTTAACGGACCCAAGCGAACATGAACTAACAGTTGTATTTTGTTTTTCAACAAAGAATAATAACTTAACAAATGTAGCTATTGCTCATTTTAATGTCAATGCATTAAGGTTAACTAATGAGACCTTATTGTAAAGTAAGTATTATAAAGACAACACTTTTTTTCCAACATTTTTTCAGTATCGTGATCATACCGTAAACCGTGATAAAGGCTTCGGGCAATAATCTCAACATGAAAATTTGATACGTCACATACCGAGAGTTTAGGCAGTTTCTGCGCTACTTGTGCCATCTAGCGGAACTACAAAAATGAAATAGGTTTTCACAACCTTTGCAAACGGCTTTGTAGCGCGTCACGCCTCCCCCAACTCAAACATCACAAACACAGCTCTTACGAATCTACACGGAAATAAATTTAACTTGATGTTTAACTTACCTGTCGAGTAGACAGTCCGTAAGTACGCCATATAGATTGAAACCAAAACATTTCATTAAATTCCTCCATCTTGTAAAAACACTGCCAGTGTGTACCCTTGTTTTACCCCATTGTCTGTCTCTGTTATCTTCATTGTGTTCATTTAGTAATATTGATGAAATCTTTTTTATCATTGCCCATTCTCCAAGTTTTTTGGTCAGAAGTTACCATGTTATTTTTTTCTGTTGTAACAAAATGATAGAAATGACAGAATCTATCTTTTTTGTTGTTGTCAGATTATCATTCTAAGGACATTAATCTTGAATATATTGTATTATTGCTTTGTCTTGGGTAAATTTCACCTTCATAAAGCCAGATCCATTCGTTGTAAACTTTTGAATGTTTTCATCTGATATAAAGTCCCTTTTTACTTCTTTTAAGAATATGTCCAAACCTTTGAACTCAAAAGCTTCTAAAACATTTAACATTCTTGAGTCTGTTGTAAGGTATCTTTAAAAATGTTTATTGTTGATATATTCTGTTGATATATTCTGTTGATTTGCATAGCTCTTATAACTTCATTTGATGATGTTCTTTTGCCCCCTGTTACTTCATAACTGTTGTAATATTTTCAAACGCATTAAAAATATATACTTTTCATGTAGGGAGCAGCCATCTTGAATTCTCAACTGCGGGTTGAGCGAGGTGGACCGAGTTCCCGAGAAGGAACTCCGACTTGCGTGAGCGTTCCATTTGAAAAACCCGACATGGGGCTCTGAATTTCCTACCTCCGATGACAAATAGAATGCAGCAAAAGCCACTGGAAGGCAAGCCTGCAACCTTTAGCCAAAAAAGCATAACTACTAATGCTAACGCTGCTGTTTTGGTGGTACACACCGAATGCAACATTTTATGGTCCTGACTCTGAGTCTTCCAAAGAAGACATAGACCGTTTTAATTATTGATTGCTATCAGGATGTGAAGAGACTTTTAACCAGTATAACAAAAAATATTTCTGGAAAAAATGCTTACCCTACTTTAAATGTGCAAGGCTTCCTGCTTCCAGTTATTTTAAGCAGTACAAAATATATATTGCAAACTGGTATTATTTTGTATTGTTGTAATTATAAACACACTGTAGCACAAAATACTTTTCCCATTTACTGCACTCTGTTTTTCTTCTGGTTATTTACCTGTAGCGCCTAATGAATCGTAAGTCTCGCACATTCACAGAAAATAGCATACTTCCATGTTGCAAAATAAGGTGGATACAAATTCTTTGATTATAATGAGTTCTATTTGCTTTTGATGGGACGTGCAGCTCGTGTCCGGTGTAGACGCGGTGTTAAAAAAAATGTAAGAAATATTCCACGAGCAAGAGTGAATCGGCTGTAGTCACGAGGCCACAGGTAATCCCAGCCATGCTGATATTGAAAACGACTTTATAGGCTACCACAATTAAATATTATGTGATACTCACTGTTACTTTGTCTATTTATTGCTCTGCTAATGTAAATAGAACAAAGCCACAACAGAATGACACACAACAGTTTCGCCAACACACACTAGTGAATGACTCGGTGTTTCTGAACGAATCAGCAGAATGAATCATTCAGTGACTCGCCCATAAAGAGTCACTTGTTTAATTCTGAATGAAGCAGTGTTTTGAACAAATCAGTTGAATTAATAATTAATCATAAATTCACTTACTTGCCACCACCTACGAAGTAACCAGTAGAAAAACACCCACAACTAATGAACAGACTGTCTGGAACACACAAACATAGACATGCTAAGTGATTTAAACAATGAAAACTCCCAGCGCTGTTAGATTCTATCAACGCGCTTGAAACGCTGCTCAGCCAATCATATTTGAGAATTAGAACTAACTACTGAATAATAATATATATACTGTATTCTTTAAGTTTGAGTCTCAAAAATGGGAAACCTCATGGTTTTCAATTTGGAAAAACAAATAACTTGTTTTTATAGAGGCTGATTGGCCTCCAAAGTACATAATAATACTACTGACTTATATTCCAGCCAGAGGGCAGTTGGCCAACCACAATTCTGTAAGGACAGGATATTGGGTCAGACACTTCAACTCGCATCCAGCATGCAGGAGAAAACAGAGCTCTCTGTCATGCTAAAACGAACCACATGAACCAAACTCACTCTTTGACTTTAGAAAAGGGCATGACAATAGACAAAGAGCAAACCTCAGACAAGAATGTCATTTTGACTAACCTAAATGATAGTGTGGACAGCTCTAGTCACTGCATCTGATTTGGCTAAATGTTCATGTTGTTTATGCACTGCTGTCATTAATGACTTTGGCCCTGCTTGTTTACAAGTAATCTGTCATGGCATATCAGCCTCTGCTACGATCATGGCAACTGAGGTCTGTGTGAAATGAATCATGGGTGACACCAAAAAAGCAGCACTGGAAGTCAGAACAGCAGCTGATGCTTGACGAATTCGAATCCAGTTCCAACAGGTTCAAGCAAGGCCTCCATCCCAGCTGGGGGCTGGAAACCTCACTCGTGTACATTCTTTGGTCATCCACAATGATTCGTGATCTATCCTTATTCTGACAATAATCACATGCTCTCTACCAGTAACCTTTTCTCTCTCACTAATTGTCTTCTCTTAAAGGGTTTTCATGATTTTTGAAGGAGAGTGTGTGGTGAAACTGCACAGTCACTCTCTCAAGGACCCATCAAATGCCCACATACCCCTCTGTACATAGTGTACATGGTTACTGAGGTTTTATTTAAATTTTATTTCACAATGAAGAGCATTTGTGAGTCCATAGGGACGCTGAACTTGGCATTTCGCAGGGCGAAATGTCGCTTCTCAAGCTTCCTGGGAGGAATTAAATAGGTTTGGTTACATATCATTTTCAGCCATGGGAAGAAAATAAATCATACATTTACCAGAATATCGATATGAAAACAAGGAACGACGAACAAAATAAAACAAGCCGATGTTTAAATAGAGTTCGGAATGGTCAGCATGGTGTTGTGCCACGGGAGTGCTAAATGTCAAGTTTCTGTTTATACATGCTAGTTGTAATTTGAAAAGCGCTAGAGGACAGTGTTTGGGTAAAGTCCAGCTTGAAAGAATAATATGATAGACAATGACATTGTATAATGATAGAATATGAGAATATGATAGACAATGACACTCTTCATCCCTCCATCCAAATCCGCGAAAAGCACAACGTGGAAGACGTTCTCGTTTTAAAAGACTCGCTCTCAAACATTACCATAATAACCATCAAATCTCAGCCAAATTCATAACATTTGTGACCCTGGACCACAAAACCAGTCTTAAGTGTCAATTTTTCTGAAAAAAGCTGAATAAATAAGATTTCCATTGATGTATGGTTTGTTAGGATAGGACAACATTTGGTCGAGATACAACTATTTGAATATCTGGAATATGAGGGTGCAAAAAAATCTAAATACTGAGAAAATCGCCTTTAAAGTTGTAAACAGAGCTCTCTGTGATGCTAAAACGAACCACATGAACCAAACTCACTCTTTGACTTTAGAAAAGGGCATGACAATAGACAAAGAGCAAACCTCAGACAAGAATGTAATTTTGACTAACCTAAATGATAGTGTGGACAGCTTTAGTCACTGCATCAGATTTGGCTAAATGCTGATGTTGTTTATGCATTGCTGTCATTAATGATTTTGGCCCTGCTTGTTTACAAATCATCTGTCATGGCACATCAGCCTCTGCTACGATCATGGCAACTGAGGTCTGTGTGAAATGAATCATGGGTGACACCAAAAAAGCAGCACTGGAAGTCAGAACAGCAGCTGATGCTTGACGAATTCGAATCCAGTTCCAACAGGTTCAAGCAAGGCCTCCATCCCAGCTGGGGGCTGGAAACCTCACTCGTGTACATTCTTTGGTCATCCACAATGATTCGTGATCTATCCTTATTCTGACAATAATCACATGCTCTCTACCAGTAACCTTTTCTCTCTCACTAATTGTCTTCTCTTAAAGGGTTTTCATGATTTTTGAAGGAGAGTGTGTGGTGAAACTGCACAGTCACTCTCTCAAGGACCCATCAAATGCCCACATACCCCTCTGTACATAGTGTACATGGTTACTGAGGTTTTATTTAAATTTTATTTCACAATGAAGAGCATTTGTGAGTCCATAGGGACGCTGAACTTGGCATTTCGCAGGGCGAAATGTCGCTTCTCAAGCTTCCTGGGAGGAATTAAATAGGTTTGGTTACATATCATTTTCAGCCATGGGAAGAAAATAAATCATACATTTACCAGAATATCGATATGAAAACAAGGAACGACGAACAAAATAAAACAAGCCGATGTTTAAATAGAGTTCGGAATGGTCAGCATGGTGTTGTGCCACGGGAGTGCTAAATGTCAAGTTTCTGTTTATACATGCTAGTTGTAATTTGAAAAGCGCTAGAGGACAGTGTTTGGGTAAAGTCCAGCTTGAAAGAATAATATGATAGACAATGACATTGTATAATGATAGAATATGAGAATATGATAGACAATGACACTCTTCATCCCTCCATCCAAATCCGCGAAAAGCACAACGTGGAAGACGTTCTCGTTTTAAAAGACTCGCTCTCAAACATTACCATAATAACCATCAAATCTCAGCCAAATTCATAACATTTGTGACCCTGGACCACAAAACCAGTCTTAAGTGTCAATTTTTCTGAAAAAAGCTGAATAAATAAGATTTCCATTGATGTATGGTTTGTTAGGATAGGACAACATTTGGTCGAGATACAACTATTTGAATATCTGGAATATGAGGGTGCAAAAAAAATCAAAATATTGAGAAAATCGCCTTTAAAGTTATCCAAATGAAGTCCTTAGCAATGCGTAGGCTATTACTAATAAAAAATTAAATTTTGATATATTTATGGTAGGAAATTTACAAAATATCTTCATGGAACATGATCTTTACTTCTATAATTTTGACCCATACAATGTATTTTTGGCTATTGCTACAAATATACTCCAGCAACATAAGACTGGTTTTGTGGTCCAGGGTCACATTTGTTCCACCAAAGATATTCAGCAAAGAAGTGTGCCAAATAACTCTGGTCCCATCTAAATTGTATTTTTGTGGAAACTATAGTTACTATATTTTCCTTTTTTATGTATTTATTTGTATAAGATGAAAATCATGATGTGCAAGACGTGGAATGGACTAAGCCATTTACTATGGTAACTACAGTTTCTACCAACATGCCATATATACAATTACTGTTGCCATAACTACTGTCATAAAACAGTATACACAAAATAACATGAAATCCAAATTTCAGCTATACTGAATTAACAACTGTAGCAAAAGGTCATTTTACTATAAGATGCAAATGTGAAAGTCAAAATCTTTATATTCGTCATCACATAGTTTCAATTAAATGCTGTTGGAAAACTAAACGACTCTTATCACACTTTTAATGAGTGGTCTATAAAAGTATATAAAGTAAAGGATTTGGCAGCTTGTGTGTGATTTGCTTGACCTCTCTGAATCCCTCCATACAGCTACCCCAATACACTTGGGTGGCTGTCCCCTACCTCTGCTCCCCTCACAACGTAATCTTTTATCATTCACACCACTCTGCCTCCATCCAAGTACAGGCCATGGTCCAGACTCCAATTAGTGGTCACACTAACAGGCGGAGATGATGCCTGCCCCTCAAATTACCCACAGCAGCATGTTTAAAGACTGCAAGGGGGGTATTGCTGCTGGCACACCGTGGGCTGATACCCAGGAGTCAGGCAACTCTGCTTTAATTAAAGGGTGAATTTGCATTTGTTTCTGCTGCTTGTGTTTCAGAAATGTATTTCAAATGGCAATGCCACCCAGTATTATGACCCTAGTGTATTCAGGTATGACGGCGGGACGGCATTGATGGACTATATGCAGAGCTCCAGGAGGGAAGCAGGGCTGTAATCTTCAAAAACATTTGTGGCTCAACTTTTTTTTTTTTGTATGATAGAATCAGTGTGCCATAACCTCCACAAACACTATATAGATCCTGCCCTTTTTGATTCTTATATGCTATTGTAATACTAGGACAGGGTTCCTCAAATGGAAACTGCAGGGGGTTTGTGAGTTGATGAAAAATGAATACTAAATTAAATGCAATGTAAAATAAAAATTAATAAATGGGGATCAAATTAATCGCAGTATAGCTTTTGCACACATATTTGCATTTTCCAATATTTTTGTGGACATTCCATTAGTATTCTGCCCAAATAAAATCTTGAAATGATAAAAGCTTGAAGGTTTGAGTGTTTGAAAGTGAAGAATAAGACATTACTAGTATTCTAACTTGTAGTTTAAAAAGGTAAATTATAAAAAATGTTACAGTACAGTTGTAATTTACAGCAGTATTAAATGTCAGTCTTCCTTTTTATAATTAGAGTTAAAGTAATAATAAACATAATCAGTAATTATTAATATTAATGTGTTGTTAAATTATTAATCTAAAATCTCAGGGGGTACTTCAAGTAAAAATCTTATCCATAAGAGTGCGGCTGGCAAAAAAAAAAAAAAAAAAAAAAAATTTTTTTTTTTTTTTAAATAATTAAATTAATAATAATAAAATTAATAATCTTCAATAACAATATGAATTATTATTAGCCACTGTTTATTTTTTATGACATAAGTTGAAACATGATGGATGACAATGCCCAAAATTAAGTTCTTTTTCTACTTTGTCAATTTCGAAAATCCACAGCAGCGGGACAACAGTAGCGCCACTGTGCTCTTTAACATGTCTCCCTCTAGTGGATAAAAAATAGGTTTAACAACCTACTGGTGAACATAAAACGTCAAAGCAGTATTAATGTGGCCGACTAGCTAGTTTTCTCTCGGCAGAGCAGTAAACAGCTTAAAAATGGATGTGTTATTTAATTGAGCAGTGAATATTTCTTTGTTCTGGTCCATGGAATGTAAATGCAGAACCAGTGACAACAGAATGACACCAACCCAAAACTATTAGTTTTAGTAAAAAGGAGACGAATCTCTTACAAGTATCACGTGTACCACTTCAAAACAGTACAGGCATAACTGCCTGAACAAGCTTTACTGCAAACATATTTGTGCTATTGCAACTTTACAGCAAGTCACTTTGAATAAAAGTATCTGCGAAACTTTCAAGAATGGTCAGTATCTGTATTGTATTCAAAAGGCACTTCACAAAGTTTTCATACAAACTAGATGTGCTTTTGATGTCCAGTGGAATCCTAAGAAATGTTTGGCAATTTTTCAACAGAGCAACTTCCTCGTCTTGAATGTGTTGTGTAATTGTTGCCCTGTTTAAGTCGTCACTCCATGTGACAGACCTGAGCTCATAAAAACATCACACAAATTGCCTCTTGAGAATGTAAGAACAATGCTAAAAAAAATCGCATCTCCAAAGTGCTGAGACAAGAACTCATGACCACAGCGCAGCATATTTTCTTCTTTTCCTTGTTCCTGGTTAGTTAGAAAAGTAAACATAGCATTTCCTCTGTAGTGCGGCCCAGTGTTTCACCGAATGTTGAGAGTTTTTACGTTTTTAACACTGAATCTGTCAGTTCAGTATTCCATTGATCTCACGGCTGCTCGTCTCATCGTCATCTGTACCCATCAGCCCTCTGATGACCGCGAGACCTGAGGAGGAAGTAAGGGGTTTGTAGTAGGAATACAGGGAAAATAAGCACATAAAGATATAGTGTGAATAAGTATATTTACATATAAAATGCTTAGATGAAAGCTACAATTAAGCATACATTATTATTGCAAAATGCTAGCCAACATTGAGAGAGAAAAGAAAAATGTTAATGTAACATATTTAATAAATAAATGCTATTTAATTTAATTAATAAATGCATATTTAATAAATAAAATGCTGCTTTAGATTGAAATTGACTGTGAAAGGCATTATGCAAATATATTTTTAATTTCTTCATAATGTTACCCTATAAATAGAAAACTTTTCTGATAATATTCAAATAATTATTTTATTTTGGAAAACGTCTTTACATTATCAGAATCAGAATGAGCTTTATTGCCAGGTATGTTTACACATACGAGGAATTTGTTTTCGTGACAGAAGCTTCCACAGTGTAACAGAATGACAGTGACAGAACAAAAAACACAGATAATAAAAATAAAAAATAGAACAAGTAAAATAAGGAATAAAAAATATACAAATCGACAATCGACAATTGTATGTCCAGGTATAGAACAATAGACAGTTGTATGTACAGGTATATTATGTGCAAATTGAAATATAGACTGAGTATGTGTGTTAGATAAATAGCTGACGCTGATGGCTGCCTCCGTGGCGTGCTCCGCAGTTGTTTTTATGTTTTTGTTAGTTAGTTAGTTAGTTAATGATAATGTTAGTTATCATGCTGTCTTTACAATGGTCTCATCTAAAAAATCCTGCACATGAGGAATGTCAGTTTAAATAGTAAGGACAATTTAATACAACAACCATCACTCAGTACCACAGTATTTATCAAAGAACCATTAAAATAGAAAGAAAAAGTTTTTTAAATTTAGCCAACAGAATTTCCCTTTTACTCTGGTACATATCTGGCTTCCTCTGGAAATCTAGTTCCTCTTTTAATGTAGAACATTTATGAGCAGCTCTCATAAAATTTGTGTTAGCTGGCTGAGCCAGATTTGAGTGATTTAACAACAACACATTTTTTTATAGGTTTCCAAAAATTCCAAGACTCACGTCGGCGAATTGCGATGGGCCAGATGAGAATGGTAGAGAGACAGAGAGCTGCAACGCCAGCCACACCGCCGGTGACGATCACCATGACAGTGCGGTAAAACCATTTGCAGTCAGAGTCCAGTGTGCTGTAAATAAAGTGCAAAATAATGTGAGAAACTGTACAAGGCCAAGTTGAAATCTACATAAAACAATGAACAGTTACACTACACTACTTTCACACTACTGAAAACACATAGGCCAAATGTAACATACACAGTACAACAACCAGTGAACATTTGTCCTAAAATGAGACCAGTAGATTATCATAGCCACTGTGGATTCCAAATTGTATTCACAGACAAGAAGGGTATTTAAAGATGCTACATTCCCAGCAATTATGGTCAGGAGCCTGGAATTGGAATGGAAATGGAATTAAAGTGGAATGGAAATGCTGGATAGTACTCACTGACAGGGGTGTAAAGTCTGTATTATCATGACCCCAATTCCATTTGCCACCTTATCAGTGAAACTCATTGCACCATACACGAAAGCACCACTTTGCTGTAAAAAAAATAAAAATAAAATCATTAGCGCTATTGAAAAGTAGTTCTGAAGTGGATCCTTTAGGGCTCCAGACAGTTTTTTTTCTACGATATTGCTAAAATGACACATTTTGCTTACAGCCAAATCAACCTTACAAAAATACATATACAAGTCCTCCATCCATAATATTGCTTTTTCCAGAGAAAAAGTCGTCTAGTCTTAATCAGGAGAGAAATATGCACAGATCAAACACCATTCACAAGCAAAAAGTTAGTTAGTTAGTTAATGATAATGTTAGTTATCATGCTGTCTTTACAATGGTCTCATCTAAAAAATCCTGCACATGAGGAATGTCAGTTTAAATAGTAAGGACAATTTAATACAACAACCATCACTCAGTACCACAGTATTTATCAAAGAACCATTAAAATAGAAAGAAAAAGTTTTTTAAATTTAGCCAACAGAATTTCCCTTTTACTCTGGTACATATCTGGCTTCCTCTGGAAATCTAGTTCCTCTTTTAATGTAGAACAAAGATCAGCAGCTCTCATAAAATTTGTGTTAGCTGGCTGAGCCAGATTTGAGTGATTTAACAACAACACATTTTTTTATAGGTTTCCAAAAATTCCAAGACTCACGTCGGCGAATTGCGATGGGCCAGATGAGAATGGTAGAGAGACAGAGAGCTGCAACGCCAGCCACACCGCCGGTGACGATCACCATGACAGTGCGGTAAAACCATTTGCAGTCAGAGTCCAGTGTGCTGTAAATAAAGTGCAAAATAATGTGAGAAACTGTACAAGGCCAAGTTGAAATCTACATAAAACAATGAACAGTTACACTACACTACTTTCACACTACTGAAAACACATAGGCCAAATGTAACATACACAGTACAACAACCAGTGAACATTTGTCCTAAAATGAGACCAGTAGATTATCATAGCCACTGTGGATTCCAAATTGTATTCACAGACAAGAAGGGTATTTAAAGATGCTACATTCCCAGCAATTATGGTCAGGAGCCTGGAATTGGAATGGAAATGGAATTAAAGTGGAATGGAAATGCTGGATAGTACTCACTGACAGGGGTGTAAAGTC
This sequence comes from Sinocyclocheilus rhinocerous, assembly GCF_001515625.1. Taxonomy (NCBI): domain Eukaryota; kingdom Metazoa; phylum Chordata; class Actinopteri; order Cypriniformes; family Cyprinidae; genus Sinocyclocheilus; species Sinocyclocheilus rhinocerous. The sequence goes on from NW_015634502.1 coordinate 1,907,659, forward strand.
TGTATTATCATGACCCCAATTCCATTTGCCACCTTATCAGTGAAACTCATTGCACCATACACGAAAGCACCACTTTGCTGTAAAAAAAATAAAATAAAATCATTAGCGCTATTGAAAAGTAGTTCTGAAGTGGATCCTTTAGGGCTCCAGACAGTTTTTTTTCTACGATATTGCTAAAATGACACATTTTGCTTACAGCCAAATCAACCTTACAAAAATACATATTATACAAGTCCTCCATCCATAATATTGCTTTTTCCAGAGAAAAAGTCTTCTCGTCTTAATCAGGAGAGAAATATGCACAGATCAAACACCATTCACAAGCAAAAACAGTCCAAAACCTTATTGTGGATTTGTATCTTGCAACAATGCAGCTTTTCCCTTCACAAGACATTCATTGATGGACTGCAGTTGTGTGGATTATTGTGATGTTTCTTTCAGCTGTTTGGACTCTCATTCTGACGGCACCCATTCACTGCAGAGGATCCTTTAGTGAGCAAGTGATGTAATGCTAAATTTCTCCAAACTTGTTCCAATCAAGAAACAAACTACATCTAGATGGCCTTATGGTGAGTACAGTTTCAGCAAATTTCCATTTTTGGGTGAACTATTGCTTTAAAAAAAGTTCATAAACAGCCAAATCAACCTTACAAAAATACATATACAAGTCCTCCATCCATAATATTGCTTTTTCCAGAGAAAAAGTCGTCTAGTCTTAATCAGGAGAGAAATATGCACAGATCAAACACCATTCACAAGCAAAAACAGTCCAAAACCTTATTGTGGATTTGTATCTTGCAACAATGCAGCTTTTCCCTTCACAAGACATTCATTGATGGACTGCAGTTGTGTGGATTATTGTGATGTTTCTTTCAGCTGTTTGGACTCTCATTCTGACGGCACCCATTCACTGCAGAGGATCCTTTAGTGAGCAAGTGATGTAATGCTAAATTTCTCCAAACTTGTTCCAATCAAGAAACAAACTACATCTAGATGGCCTTATGGTGAGTACAGTTTCAGCAAATTTCCATTTTTGGGTGAACTATTGCTTTAAAAAAAGTTCATAAGTTATTTGTTAGCTAATTATAGGCATTACCGCTTGTGCTGTGTTCATTGCTGCAAAGAAACACTTTGGGAGCCCTGCATATTTTATTTGAAGTCTATTTGCTCAGGAATTGAAGTCAGTCCAATTTAAAATTCCAACTTGCTCAGAATTCGTAAACAAGACCGAACTAAGCTGTTTACCAACCAATTACTTGTATTAATTGCATCTGATGTGTGCAAAGCCCCTCAAAAATAGGTTTATAAGTTATCACTTGTTATCTTCACATACTCTTTGATCTCCGATCAGATTGGCAGTCATGGACAGTGACATGACCAGAATGACAGCAGATCCGGCTCCCAGCAGCACGGCGGCTCCGTAAACCCGTGGACCCATGTTTGTGTCCACCAAAACCCAAAAGGAAAACACCATTATGGGCACAAGACCTACAAAATAGGTAATCTGCAAAGGCAGAAATGAAATATGAGGCATTTTGATTTACAGTATGTTGAACCTGTGAGAGAAACCGTGAACACTTACAGAGGCGCCGATCCATTTGTTAACAGGCTTCATAAGCAGAGAAGACACAAGCCCACTGACATACATGACCAGGGGAATAGTTGCAATGTAGTTCTGCAAAAAAAAAAGAGAAGATATTCTGCTTAATTTTACATCTGCTTTATTGTGCCAGTACATACCTGGCCAAACCAGCTTCACTGTACACATGTGGTTTTGTAATTAAAAGTACAAATACACTGTGTTAATGTTAGTTTCAATGAAAGTCAATGTCAAGAAATGAAAGTCAATGAGCTCCATTGTTCCGTTGGATCCCTTTGCCTTTCATTGCATGGACAAAAACAAAAACTTCTTCTTTTGTGTTCCACACAGTGTTATTTTAGTTTTATTTATACACCGTTATAGTGTTTATTCATATTTTGACATTTAAAATTTTTTTTTTTTTAGATATTTAGTTTTCATTTTAGTTTACATTTTTATAATTTTGTTATGTGCTTACCGTTATAGTGTTTATTCATATTTTGATATTTAAAAAATTTTTTTTTTAGATATTTAGTTTTCATTTTAGTTTACATTTTTATAATTTTGTTATGTGCTTTTGTCATTTTTGCGGTATATACCATATATTTCCATTTAGCTTAATTTTTTTTGCAACTCAAACTTATTTTATTTTTTTATGTAGCTGCCAAGGCAACATTTCTAATCTATACGTTTTTTAGGGTTAATTTTTTTTCAACTTTTTTCATTTCTAATAGTTTTAAAGTAAATGATGATTATGATTTTTTTTTCCATGTAACATTCTTATGGTTACTGGGTTTTGATGTTCCACCCAAAAAACTTTTTATGAGTTTGTACTGTTAAGTGTCATGTTTCTCACCTTTGGAAGTGATACGGAGTTTATCAGATACATCGGGATGTATATTTGGGACAAATTTACTATCAGTCTTGTGCACATATATAGTATGGCAACCTGGAGGAGGAAAACAAACATAGCTTTATTGTCAATGAACAGATACTGTGAAATATTTCATTATTAGATGGACATTTACTTGTTCGTAGTGTACATAATAAAGGCTGAATTTGTATGTCTGTGTGTGTTGTTCATGGTAAAACTGAGAGATCTCCATGAGATCACCTGATAGAAGGCAGGCTCGACGAGCCAGTGTTTCCATTGGAGCAGGGGTCCGGAGCTCTGGAAAGAGCTGGGGATTGCAGTCTCTTCACTCTCCAGAGGTTGGTCTCTTTCCTCCTTAGTGCCCATGTGAAAGATGACGGAGGTAACGGTACCGATGGCCCACATTATGAGTGCCAGATACTGTCACAATAAAGATAAAGCAGATATTACAAGGACATTAAAATAGTAGATGATATTTAGAAGAATGTTGGTAACTAAACAGTTTCCATTCCTATTGGCTTTGAAGCTGATGGGAACGGAAACAGTTTGATTAACCAAAATTGTTAAAAATATCTTCTTTTATTATTTTCCACAGAATAAAGTCAGTCATACAAGTTTGGAACAACAGAATTTTCATTTTGGGGAGGATGATTCTTTTAACTCTGATTGTACATGTTTTCAGCTTGATAGACATCGTAAGTACTGAACCTTTCAATTTGATCTCCAAATTGGGTATATATATATATATATATTTGCATTTACTCACTCTGAATGTGGGAACATCAACCCAGCCCAGATTCTGGGAAATCGATGGGTCTTCTGTATGTTGGGATTGGAAGTGGAACAAGAGCCAAGCCACAGCATATACCGCAATGTTTGCCACCACTGTGAAAGCATACCTGTTCAGGAAAGCAAAAAATTTTTTGTTCATCAATAACAAAGTTAAATAAGGCCACAAATTGACTTCCACTAAAGTCAGAGTTTAGTTTAAAGTCACAATGAAACGTAAGTTAGTGGCTGTTCTTCCGTATTCTGACATACATCTGAATGCAGCAGATTATCGAAAAGAAAAATGTAGGGAGGTGGTTCTATCCATCGATTGTTGATTGGATGGAGGCAGATTTGAATGCAGTCGATTGTAAGAAGGGAGCAGGATTTAAGCAGACTAAATGATTGGAGAAGTCTGGCATACATCACCAGAGAGAAACTATAGTTTTTAACAGAAGATTGAGTTATGACATTTTGATTTAAAATATTACCAGGTCAAAAAATTAAACATGCATGGATGAATGGTTAAAATAAGATCAATAACATTCATTTAAAAAAAATAGCTATGGAGATTTTTCATTTCATTCTGACTTTTAAATGAGGAAACTGTTTTGTTTTTTCAAGACAAAATATGTCTAATTGTGTCACTGAATAAGACCTTTAAGTTTGACAACACGTCTACATTATTGGTCTACATTGTTTTTTTCACTTGAGAAGGTAGTGATACCTGTATGATGTTAGTTCCACTTTGGCGTGCTCGCATGTGACCAGCTCAGGAATGAGCGACAGGTGGGATATCTGGGTAGCAGCCCAGCCAAATTGGAAGATGATGATGAATGGGATGATGTAAATCAGTCCTGTGGTCTGTGGGGTGTTCTCATCACATCCAATGCAGGGGTTGAATATGAAGGGAAAGGAGGCAAATACGCTTATTGTTCCTGGGAGGAAATGGACAGTAAACTGAACATTTAAGTGCTGTGAAATTATTACAGTCAGGAGGGGACATCATCTGGACCTTTTCTACAGCATGACGCAAATTAATTTTGCAAAGATTGACCATTTGTAGTGTTGGCTGCATTTGTAGCCTAATGCTTGTTAACCAAGTTATTGTGAGAAAAACAAAAATAGAAAACAAATGTTTTTCTTTCATTTATGGTAAATATTTTAAAGAACAAACATTTAATAAATATTTAAAGTGGTAAAGTATAACTATAACTCAACCCAACCCTTGGTCCCAAACTAGTGAGGTGCTACTAAATGACAGCTTAAGGCTAAATTTGCAAACCTGTTCCCTATTCTTACATTTTTATAATTTTTTTACATAGTTTTGTCAGCTTAAAATATTTGCCTATGGATGTAAAACGCCAAACACAAACACACACAAAATTAAAAATTAAAAATTACATACCACATACACACAGAAAACAAAACAAAATTTAGTTTGAATTCCTGAACTTGAATTACTACTTGTTGGTTGAAACGCTTCCGTTTTTAAGTTTCAAGGCTTTATTTTGTACCCTATTCGAGGAAAGTGCATCTGACAGTTCCCTGACTACAGCTGACGAGCGTCCGTCTGATTTCCCGTTTACTTTGAATATGAATCTTCCGTCTGACGGAATCCACGGCTGCACTTACTTCATGTCTTTAGCGGTAGTTTGCAGGGATTTTAAGGGGTTTAGGCGCGATACATCTCCTACAGATTATTGTAAAGCACAAAATTAAAAATTAAAAATTACATACCACATACACACAGAAAACAAAACAAAATTTAGTTTGAATTCCTGAACTTGAATTACTACTTGTTGGTTGAAACACTTCCGTTTTTAAGTTTCAAGGCTTTATTTTGTACCCTATTCGAGGAAAGTGCATCTGACAGTTCCCTGACTAGCTGACGAGCGTCCGTCTGATTTCCCGTTTACTTTGAATATGAATCTTCCGTCTGACGGAATCCACGGCTGCACTTACTTCATGTCTTTAGCGGTAGTTTGCAGGGATTTTAAGGGGTTTAGGCGGAATACATCTCCTACAGATTATTGTAAAGCACCACGGAAACTACATGAGACAGAAAAAAAAAATCAAAGAACGCGCGCTCTTCCACACACCGCTTGATACAGCTCATTTATTTACGTTACAAACACAGGTACAAGTTTGAATTCACACTCTTACCCACTAAATGCCAGGTCTTTCTTTTCCCATACTTTCCACATCCTGACGTCCGATCGGATTCGTAACCGACGAGCGGAGTGCAGATCCCGTCCGCGACCTGCCCGACCAGCAGCAGCGCACCTGCGTTCTTATCATTGAAACCGAGAACCGAGTGATAATACACCAGTAAATACGTGAACCACATAGACGCGCAGAGGTCGTTGAAGAAATGTCCCGCGGCGTACGTCAGTCGCCTGCACACGGGTAAAGTTACCGGCTGATCGGACATTGTGTGAATGAAGGAAACAGTAAACGGCTCGTGCAGCCTGAAAGAAAGAGCGACTCTCTTGCGCGCAGCTACCAATGAGTCAAACGACTGAAATGAACTCTGAATCCCATTGAAAACGATCAGAAGGATGCTTTAGTTTTGAAGTAAACGTGAAATGGTTTCTGCCATTGATCGTTTGCATCCAGCAGTGGCTGTTTTCGGTTTTAATTGTCCATCTCACACCCACGCTATCCAGGGAAAGGGGATGTTACTATGAAATGCTTTTAATAGACAGCACATGCCCTCTTTTAAAGGAGGAAAGGAAAAGATACCAACGTATAGCCCTATACACACACACACACACACACACACATATATATATATATATATATATACAGCACTGTGCAAAAGTCTAAGGCCATTAGTATTTTCACCAACAAAAATTTATTTTAAGTCAGTTATTTATTTCTATCTTTTGCTGTGTCAGTAGGAAATATCAGTTTGCATTTCCAAACATTTCTTTTGCCATTAATTGTAATAATCCAGTTAGATTTTTGTATGTTTAGGAGTCTGACGACAGCCAGTGCTGCACACAAGAGATCTGATCTCACCATCATCAAGTCTGTCTGGAATGACATAAAAACATAAAAAACCGAGACAGACTAAATCCAGAAGAACTGTGGCAACGTCTCCAAGACACGTGAAGAAACATACCTGCAAATACCTGAAAAACTATGCACAAGTGCACCTAGGACAAAAGCTGTTTGAAACGCAATGGTCGGTCACACCAAATGTCGATTTGATTTAGTTAATAGAAGTCAACTGATGAATAAAATCTATTCATAAAATTATTTTTGAAAGCATCCTCACTTTACAGCATGTTTACACAAGTGCCTAAAACTTTGCAGGTAGGTTTCTTCAAGTGTCTTGGAGACGTTGCCACGGTTCTTCTGGATTTAGTCTGCCTCAGTTTTTTCTGTTTCTTCATATAATCCCCGATGGACTGGATGATGGTGAGATCAGATCTCTGTGTGGAGCACTGGCTGTTGTCAGACTCCTTGTGCAAACAAAATTCTCATTGGATTATTACAATTAATGTAAAATAAACATTATTACAATAAATGTAAACTGATATTTCCTACTGATACACTACAGCAAAAGATAGAAATAACTGACTTAAAACCATTTTTTTGTTGGTGAAAATACCAATGGCCTATAAACCTTTTTTATATATATATATACACATATGTGCATACATGTAATACATATGTACACACACACACACATATAAGCAATACAAATAATTTAAAAGCAATAAAAATGCAATCAAGTCATAAATAAATATCTTTAATACATTAATCCATGGCCTGTTGCTGAGTCAAGTTTTGGCATTAGCGGAGGAATAAACATAAGCAAACAGCATAAATATGTTTTAGTAAAACAAATCAATTTTGTTCTGCATGTAACCAATAAAAGGAAAAAGGATGGATTTAAGTGCACAAAGTAAAAACTGTGAGAACTAAGTAATATGTAGTAACATGATTATAATTTTACAATGGACCTCTACAACTCTGAATGTTTTTCTACATTGAAACAGACAAAGAGATGTTAGAGTTCCTAAAATACAAATGCCGAATCTATTAACCCTAATGTGTTAATAAATGACTAAACCAATCGCCTGATAACTATTCTTTTTTTAAACCTCACAAGATCTGATGCACACAGGTGACTCTGAACATTATCTTGTGGTCATATGATATGTGACAATACCACAGACACGTGGCCATAAGACATTCATCATAATGATATGTCACTTAGCATTTAAAATAAAACTGTGAGAAGTAATATGTAGTAACATGATTATAATTTTACAATGGACCTCTACAACTCTGAATGTTTTTCTACATTGAAACAGACAAATAGATGTTAGAGTTCCTAAAATACAAATGCCGAATCTATTAACCCTAATGTGTTAATAAATTACTAAACCAATCGCCTGATAACTATTCTTTTTTTAAACCTCACAAGATCTGATGCACACAGGTGACTCTGAACATTATCTTGTGGTCATATGATATGTGACAATACCACAGACACGTGGCCATAAGACATTCATCATAATGATATGTCACTTAGCATTTAAAATACACCAAGTACTAAATGGGTCTAATATGAATGATCTGGTAATTCATTGGAACTGCAGGTAAATTAATGAGTCAGCAGCTTATGAAGTGCAAATCCTGATTGGCCCACAGAGCCCTAACCTCAACCCCATCAAACACTTTTAGGATGAACTGGAATGGAGATTGCTAGCCAGGCCTTCTCATCCATCATCAGTGCCTGACCTCACAAATGCTCTACTGGATGAATGGGCGAAAATTTGCACCAAACTCCATATTAATGTCCATGTATTTAGAATGCAATGTCATTGAAGTCCCTGTTGGTGGATACACACACACACACACACACACACGCACACACACACACACGCACACGCAATCAAAAAAACTAATCAAAAAATTAAATTACAGGGAAAAAAAAGACTCCAGAGTCTGGTTGAGATGAAATGTGTCCTGTTATTTTGTAATTTGGTGGGGGTCATTCCCAGTGCAGCGGCGACTCCTGCCCTCATGTTTTTAATCACAAATAAGATCTATTTCTAAGGAAACTTAAATCATCTGTTCACTGATGTAACGTCCCCTGATCAATGAACGATAAACGCTCTGCATGGAAACTAGCATACACCAACTGTTTCAAACAGCATCTTTTCACACCACTGTGGTCTTATATCATCAATTAATCTCATATCATCTTCTTTTCATCGTTTTGAGTGTTTAAGTGTGATTTTTTTTTTTTTTTTACACATCTTCTTATGTTTCTTCATTTATTTTCTTTTTTTGAAGGAACCAGAGTCTGTTGGACTGTTAACAACATTCCTTTGAACTCCATTAAGTGTTGAAGCATCAATGAAAGAAAGTGTGATGGGGACAGAGAGAAAGAGAGAGAAAGACAGAGAAAGAGATAGAGAGAGAAAGAGAGAAAGACAGAGAAAGAGATCTGTGTATTTGCTTGCATTTCAAACTTAACAGTGACCAGAATGTTTCAAGTTCTTTTCAAAGAGTGCGCTTCACTTGTGCCTCTGAAGAGTTTTCCTCTTTCTTCTCTTAAAAAAACAACAGCACCTGAAAGAAAATCAGAGCAAAATTTAATACAGACCAATATATATATAATTCAAATGTCTTAAGCGGAATAAGGTTAAAAACTGAAGAGCGCTGCGGCATAATGAGGAACATTAAAGCAGTAAAGGGACATTCATATAGCAATTTGCAGTGACAAAATGAGTAATTCATAAATAATTCATTTTCAATTAGAATTGATGAGCTACAGTGATTTTACAGTGATTAATTTGTCTGTTATGATTCATAACCACCCACATACAGGGATAATATAAAACAAATAAAATAATGAATGAAAAAGTGTCAGTGATTAATATGATGCATTATTCTCTGTAATTTGTATACAAATGCTTTTACCTGCAGAATGTAATTTTTTTAACAGAATGAAAACTGATTTGTTATTTTAGGAACACAACTGGGGGACTTCCAGTGATAATAAACTTACTTTGTGTCTTCTGCCACCTCTACCTCAGCGGGTGCAGTGATGGGAGCGTTGGAGTGTCCCGCGGTTGGGTCGTCTGTGTTCAGCTCTCCATTCGTGGAGCTCATGACCTGAAGATCACACAGACAGAAACAATAAAAACATGTCATGCAATGCCCAAGAACTGAATTATTTACTCCAGTGTGTGACATTAGAAAGTCACAATTCACACTCTAAAGAAACGAATGTGTCCTGTAATAGGTAATTGAAAACTGTGAATTGTAAATATTAAAGATATGAGATTGATATAACCAAAAGAGCACACTTCTTTCAGAGTATGTAAAATAATCTAATAAAACACATGTACTGACTGCTATTTCATCAAAATAACATTTGATACAGATGAAACACCAAATAAAATACTTCCTAAAAAACGTCTTTCAACCACAACAATCATCCTTAAAAATTATACACATATATTGAAAAAGGGAGGAAGCACAGTATACAATGAATATGTGATCATTCAAATTAGTCATTAATGATCTTTTTTTTTTTAGGTAGAAAACATGTGACTACACTGCAACATTCCTGTTTTAAAAAGAGTTTTTTTGGGCCTGTCTCATATTCAACCCCTAATAGTCATTTTGTAAAATTTGTAACTGGAAAATAAAAGCGTTTTTCTTATACACTACTTATACACTATTGTAAGGTTAGGGATCTATACGATTTTTAAAAAGAAATTTATATTTTTATTCCACTAGGCTTCATTACATTTATCAAAATTGACAGCAAAGATGTTTATCAGCATATTAGAATGATTTCTAAAGAATAATGTGACTGGGGTAATGACTGCTGAAAATTCAGCTTTGCCAAAGGAATAAATTTAAACTATATTCAAATTTCATAATATAACTGTCTTTACTGCATTTCTGATTAAATAAATGCAGCCTTGTTGAGCATAGGAAACTTTTAAAAAACATAAAAAATAAATATATCCCAAACTTTTGAATGGTAGTGTATAACACAACGGTGAAAAACTGAAAATAAACCAAAATAAATTTTCTTGGTTCCAGAACTAAAATAAAATTAAATCTAGAAAAAATTATTTTAATTTCAA